>NC_056728.1:1090440422-1090517922 GCF_019279795.1 Protopterus annectens
AACCATTTGGTATGCTGCGTGTGATGTACGCAACGTAGGTCATGGCTAATGCCTTGTAAAGCTCAAAAAAGGACTGTCACATAGTACTGCTTATCATTTGAACCTGCCATCAGGCATTTGGCTGATGTTAAGTTTTTCTAAGTCTCGATTGTTTTTGTAGGAGGACCTACAAGAGTTTTTGCATAAATGGCTTAGGAAGGTGCTACATTCTCTCTGTAGAAGGCATGTTTCTGTGATTTGGATGATTGAAAGAGCCTGTGTACCAGACAGTTTCTAATAGGTGGACGGACTTGAACAAAGTTGGTCTTTGTTGAAGTAATAACACTTTTTATTGTCTTCAGAGGCTGAAAGTGTCTGAGTTATATAGTTTGAAGCTTTAATTTGAAAAATAATGCTATGTTTACATAATTGTTATCATGCAGATTTTTTTGCTTAATTTCATTTAGCATATAACTATTGTATTTGTTTGCCTCCTGTACCTGTTGCATCGTCTCTTCCACTGCAGTATGGGTTAAAACGTTTTACTATTTCTTCATGGGACGAGGGTTTCTTTAACTGTAGCTATACTTAAACTGAACGAGTTTGCATTAGCGTTAGGTCACAAAACCATGTTAACTAACTGCGGATTTCTGTACTTTCTTTTGCTTTCAGGAGGTGTCATTAACTTATCAGTGCCAGTTGTGCTGACAGCTACTCATGAAGATAAAGAAAGACTTGATGGGAGCTCAGCATTTGCTCTAATTTATGAGGGGAGACGTGTGGCCATTCTCCGGAATCCTGAATTCTTTGAACATCGGAAGGAAGAACGCTGTGCACGGCAGTGGGGAACAACTTGCAAAGAACATCCATATATTAAGGTGATGTCTAGTAATTTTTGTTATGTGAGAACAGTATATTTCATTAAATTAGGTTACTCGTTTTAGTAAATTCACTCAAATACCTCTTCTGCCATCTCATCACTAACCTTCTGTCCTGCGGCATTCGCCCAAACAGTAGCCCTTCTCCCCCACACATCTCAACCTCCCAATCCCATCCTCCTCCCACAACTGGTAAACTCCTCCGTTTCTTATCTCTAAATGCTCAGAGCATATGCAACAAAATTCCTAACCTCCATGCATGGCTTCTCCATAACCAACCCAATATTCTGGCCATCTCAGAAACCTGGCTCAAACCCTGTATTAAAGAGTTTGAACTAACACCACCCAACTACTCCACAGTTAGGAAAGATAGAACACATAAAAAAGGAGTGTGAGTCGCTCTCCTCTACTCATCATCCCACTTAGTTACCCCTTTACCAAACCTATTACCCCTTTACCAAACCTATTACCAAATTTGACAAGGCAGAACTAATTCCATCCCTTCTTCATATAAACAAGCATAAACTTAAATGCATAGTCTCCCTTTATATTCCTCCTGGAGACAATATCTCAACCCTTAAAGATATTCTCTTCTGGTTCTCTAACAACATCACTAATGAAACTATAATACTGGGTGATGTTAATATTAACTGGTCAACAATTCAGTCTCCTACAAACTCACTTAATATAAAGTTGTACAACTTCACTCATCTTGTTAACTCAACAACTATGCCTTCCAAGAACTTCCTTACTGGAAGTACCCTGGACTGGATTCTAGTTTCTCATCCACATTACATCTCTGATAGTGGCACTCTGCCTGACCCATTAGGCAACCACTTCCCCACTTTTACCCACCATCTTCATTCCTCCATACAACTAACTCGTACCTACACCTTCACTCGCTGTCTAAAAATCTTGAATCCTAGCACATTCTCAAGTGCACTAAAAAATGAACTGGAACCCACTAAAAACCCTTCCCTTAGAAAATGCTGTTACCTACTTTAACTCAACTTTCTTCAACTTGCTTGATTCCTTTGCCTCTCTGAAAACAAATCTCATAAGATGCAATCCTGTACCTTGGCTAACCAAAAATACTTTACTAGCCATGTGATTTTGGGATAAAGCCTGGTAAACGCTACTCCAAAAATAAAACTGTCACCACCCTTAATGAATTTAAAACACTTTCATAAAGTAAAAAAAACTTATCTCAGACTGCAATGCCTATTTCTCTACACTCCAAACCAACCATAACACCAACCCCAAAAAATTCTGGCATGGAATCTCCTCCCTTCTCAATACTGGCAAAAAAGAAAACCCCTGCCCTGATCCAGATGCCTCTGACTTGGACTTAGCCACTCAATTTAACACTTTCTTTATCGATTCCAAAAGTAAACTTACATCATCCTTCACTTCCCATTCGGCTTCCCCACCCTTATTTCCACCTGTCCCTCCCTCCCGTAGCTTCTTCTGCTCCCAACCTCCTCCTTTCTCCTTCTCCTTATCATTGAAACCCGGCTCCAATGCCCCTGATGATATACCCTCATGCCCCTGATGATATACCCTCATATTTCTTAAAAGTTGCCGCAGAAGGCATAGCTCTTCCTAACTGCATTCTTATAAATCAGTCTATTGCTGAATGTCATGTTCCCCAGCTATGGAAAAAGGCTTTTATTATTCCACTCTATAAAGGTGGTAATAACAGCAATAGGTCGAAAGTTTGTGATATTACTATCTTATCCCCCATTTCTAAGCTTCTCGAAAAATGCATCCATCATCAACTTCTACCTTACCTCATAACCAACCAACGTCTAATCCCTACTCAACATGGTTTCAGACCCAGCCACAGCACTACCACAGCTCTCCTCTCCTTCCTAGAAGCAGTTAATAAGGCCCGTGACACTGGCCACATTGTGTCCACTCACCTCCTTGAACCCTCTAAGGCATTCAACACGATCTCTCTTAACCTTCTTTTCACTAAACTCTCCAAACTAAATCTATCCCACTCCTCTATTAACTGGTTTACCAGTTACCTCTGAAACAGGCAACAAGCAGTCGGATGGAAAAAAGCCATGTCCGCTTTTCTCATTACTCCCACAGATGTCCCCCAGGGTCCAATTTTCGGCCCCCTTCTATTCAGTATATTCATAAACTATTTCTACCAAGCCATCACAAATGCCAACCTTGTCCAATATGCCGACGATTCAACAATAATCTGCTCTGCCTCTTCTATGCCCACCCTAGTTAAATTAACCCAAGATGCCTTCTCCTCAACTGAGCAATGGATGATGGACAGCCATCTAGCACTCAATGCTACTAAAACTAAACTCATATTTACTGCTTCCAAAACCACCACCCTAGATAAAACCTCATTCTCATTCACCAGTCAAAATAATACTCCTCTCGGAAATAGTCTATAATGCTAAACTACTAGGAGTCCTGATCGATGACCAGCTAAAATTTGATAATCACCTACAAGTAAATATAAAAAAAACACAAAAAAATAGGCATGCTTTACCACCACAACCATTACATCTCTCCCTCCACTAGGCTCACCCTCGCCAACATTTATCCCATCCCTCCTATACGGTGCCTCTATCCTTACTGACCTGCAATCCTCCCTCAAGACTAAGCTCTCCTCTTACTATAATAAAATAACAAAATTTGCAACCAACCATAGATCCACTTCCCTTCACTGCACTGCCTTACACCAACTGAATTGGCTTGAGCTGTCCAGTTACCTCATCTATATTCAACTTGTCCAAGCAGGCAAACTTATTTTCACCCCCCCCTCTCTTGCCACCACTTTTAAAATGCAAAAAACAAATAGTCCACCAGGCAAACATCTAATGTCCTTCTCTGTAGCATGCCATTGGAATTCCCTCGCACCTCTCATCCGCACCATCAGCAGCCTTGCTTCATTCAGAACCTTAATTCACACACCTAACTTCACTATGGAAATGTTCTAGCCCCCGCCCCACATAATCTCCCTACACTATACCTACTCTCTAGAAGCTATAATTCACAATAGCCTCCCATTGTTTTGTACCCCTAATAAACTCTAGGAATTCGCATAACTCCTAGAATGGTACAGTTCAGTAACTTAGAATATAACTGCATGAATTAGCATAACTGTTAAAAAATTGAGACTGTTTCTGTTATTGCATTGTGCTAATATTTTAAACTGTTAAAAACTTTGTTTGTAAAGATTACTCTTATTGTATTGTACTGATATGTGCACTCTACTATGTGTTTTTCTATTTGTTTAATTTTGCTTCATTTGTGCACATTGCATTTGTCTAATAATTTACTCTCATGTTAAATTTGTAATTTTCTGGAGCTTTTCTCCCCAGAACTCCATTGAAAACGGGCTCCTCGTGGTCAAGTGGACTATCCTGGCAAACAAACTATGTATAAATATATAAATAAATAAATAAAATTCAGTATCACATTTTTTCTTTTTCCTTCTTGAATGCTCTTGTTCCAAACCTGAGGACAGAGAGTTGTATACCTTTTAACAAGTACAATTTTTATGACTGCAGTTCAGTTTTTCTGATATGCATACCTCTCACGTGTACTTTATTATGAGGAATGCTGCTGTTTCTTCACAGTTCCATTTGGAAGGCATATGTCTCACAGTCACTGTTAAGAATTTTTTTTAACTGATATCCAAGGTAAATAATAATGAATCGTACTCATCAGAAGCACTGTTTAGAAGTATAAATTCATCCTTTAAGCTCCTAGTTGAGGTTGTCAGTAAGCTGTTAGTAAATGTTTCACATTTTGCCCCCTTTTTTTTCCACATAATGGGAGCAATGTTCCACATTTTGGAAATGGGAGGTTGATAACTATGATACAGAAAGAAAGCTTCACTCACTACATTCATTTTGAAATCACTTTTCAGTTTTTTTTTTTTTACTCTTTAATAAATCTGCTGTGTTTATTAGGTGAAGTTGTATAACTGATCAACTTTTCACAAGTTTAAATTTTTGAAATACATTTTTAAATTAATATTCAGATATTTTGTTTTATAAGGAAAAAAGTAATCTGCGTAAAATAGATACTTCATTTTACAGAAATGTGCAGCAGTTCTGTCAGAGCTTATAACAGGAAAAAAAACATGCTTTGTACCAGAAGCTGGTGCCACACTGACAGTGTAGGTTCAGAAAAACCAAGGACTTTGGATATACTACATTTGTCTTTGTTTTAATTGAGGGTCAGGAATGAGCAGTAATTACTAGCCAGGTCAGATGGTGCGGGGACGTTCGAGTGGAACTAAGGTCTGAGAGTTACAGAACACAGTGTGTTCAACACACTGCTTTTGCATGACAGTAAGTGCAGGCTAGGAGTTAAGAAAACAAATGCTAGAGCTAGTTTGCTGATTTGGCAAAGTGTTACTAAGAAGTAAACAAGTTCAAAAATATAAATATAGCACCATTATAGATAGACTAGTGAAGTATATGTAGGTAGATAGTCCATGATATAAAATTAAGGACATGTTTGGTCCATCTTGCTTCAGTGAATATCATACCCTTCAAAAGGTAGTGATCCTGACAACCAACATGCAGACCCCCACCCCCTCCAAAGGTAACCACCTTAAAAAACTTCTCAAAAGCTGACTTTGGACTCCTAAAATCAGAGGTGGCTAACTTCACAACACCCATGCCAATGGAAAATAGCTGCATGACTAACTTCACGACACCCATGCCAATGGAAAATAGCTGCATGACTGCTGACTCATACACCAGTGCACTGTACGAACATGTACATAAATGCATGGAACTAGCCATACCCAGCAGAACCAAGATGCTTTCCTCCAAAAAATGGAAGTCAATCCAGTGGTCCCCTGCCATTAATAAATCCTGCAACAGAAGGAAGAAACTATTGCAGCAAAAGGTGAAGTCCCAAGACTGGAAAAGCTCCCTTATTAGCCTCAACAAAAAGTTAAGATCCCTCATCAAATTCTCTAAAGCCAGCTATGAAGGCAGAATTGTGGCAGACACTAAAAACAATTACAAAGCCTTCTATAGCTATATCAAGAACCTCCATGGCAATACCCAGATTTGCTGTGAATTACTGCACAGTGGTACCTCCGATACTGAGCCAACAGATATTGCCAACAATACTGGTTGACAGATTCAGTGCCAACTTTACCCCTCTCTCCTCCCCTAAATGACCAATTACAATACTGGAAGAATGCCAGGCACCCAGCATTACTGCAGCACAGGTTAAAACTGCATTATCCAAGGCCAAGAATGCAGCTTCCATGGGACCAGATAATATCCCTGGCTGTATTCTACATGAACTACAAAGTAAACTGGCACCACATCTGTGTGCCCTATTCAGTCACAGCCTCGCCTCAGGCTTTGTCCCTACCGAATGGTGCACTGCTACAATCATCCCTCTCCATAAAGGGGGAGTTACTACAGACCCTGGGAATTATCACCCCATTAGCCTGACTAGTCTGATATGTAAAGATATGGAGTGCATCATCATGGACCTGATTAACAAAGATATAGGAAATCTCCAATCTGTAGACCCCACACAATTTGGCTTTGTGAAAGGGAGATCATGCTTCTCAACCTAGTTGACTTCTTTGAGTCAGTCACTAGGGCTCTGGATGAAGGCAAGGCAATGTATACAGCTTACCTCAAGCTGGCCAAGACCTTTGATACAATTCCTCACTCAGTAGTTATTGATAAACTCATCAAACTAGGCATCAACCCCTATATCACTAAGTGGGTTGCAAATTGACTCACAGATAAAGCACACAGTGTGAAAGTAGCGGACTCCAAGTCCCACTGCTGACCAGACATTAGTGGACTCCCACAGGGATCGGTCCTAGGTCCTCTCCTGTTTGGCATTTACATCTCAGAAGTCCAGGCCAACACAAAGGGACTCTGGCTGACCAAGTTTGCAGGCGACTGCAAGCTGAGAGCCATTATTAACTCCCCAAGTGATGCAGACATGCTACAGAAAGGCCTCACTGAGACCAGTGAATGGTGTCGAAACCATGGCCTTAAGCTTAACTCCAAAAAATGCTTCATCATCCCATTTGGTAAAAACTCAGTTCCCACTAATTACCACATTGATGAGAGCCCACTGAACACTGAAGGTGCTATAATAGATCTGGGGATGCAGGTTGACAGCAACCTCTCCTTCGACCACCACATTGTCACTGTGGTCAGAAAGCCCTTCTGTGTGGCACATCTATTATTATTATTATTATTATTATTATTATTATCACATTGGTAATGACCAAGGGTTTTGCATCCAGGAAGAAAGAGGTCATTGTCTCTCTGTACGCATCCCTCGTTAGACCAATCATAGAGTAAAATGCTTCATTTGGTATGTATCTCACTAGACACCTGAAACAGCTGGAGAGGCCACAGAAGTACCTCACGAAGAGGATCCTAGGCATTAAATACATGTCCTACATGGACAGACTCAAAAGACTCCAGCTATTCTCTCTCTCATATCGCCTACTTAGAGGCGATCTCTGCTTGACTTACAAAGCCATGTCTGACCCAGCTCGGTTAGAAATGCTACATCTAAAGAAATCCCAATCTCTCAGCAGCATACATGCTCCAGAGACCTCAACTTCATTACCACAATCAACAGAACATGCTGGAGGGACAGGTGCCACCTCGCTGTCTCTCTTCACAAAAAATCTTGATGAGTGGATGGGTAATAGAAAATTCACCCCAGGGATTACTCCAGTGGGTCTGCTTGATAGAGGCACTGGGAACTAACGTTGGGCAACACGATGCCAGGGCACCTCTATGGGCTAGGCTTGTAAAGGCTCCAGGGCCATTAGCCTAGTACACATCTATGAACCTATGAAGTAGATTGTGTCCAGTGATGGCTCCATTTTTTTCCCAGCATTCATCACCTTACAGCCTGCATAAATACAACAGCTGTAAGGGTCTCTTTTCCATTAAATGCTGACATTCCAGACCAGAGGACAGAGCTTTGCTTATACTTTTTATCAATGACTTGTACATATTTTTTATGATAGCAGGTCACTTACTTTTTGTGATATCCTGCATACCTCTCACATGTATCTCCTTATTAAGAATACTCTTGAGTCTTAAGTGGTAGGGATGCACCTTAGTAGGGTCACAGAAGTATTGGGAGACCACAGAAAGTGGGGTTTTAAGCTAATTGCTTAAATTTGTAAGAAGTAGGGGAGGTGGTAGTGGGCTATGTAAATCTCTTTGAAATTTAGGGTTCCATGTTTTTATTCCAGCTGATGACTTGTGTTTGTTTCCTTCTTTTGTTTTTCCTCTGGCACACTGTTGCTTAATCCTTGCCATTTAAGGATATGCTTAACTTTGTAGCTTCATCTCACTTTTAAATTTGCCATGTCTTTCTTTTTTCACAGTTGCCTATTTTTTATTTATCATTATTTATTACAAATTGACTAACTGGCAGTAGACTTGCATGGGGCTAGTGCTAGCATTTTGGGGGGCCACCAACAAGTTTCAAGTTGTAGGCCATACCCAGGAGGATGTGATGTGTGATCACATTGCTGCCATGTCCCCTTCCCACTACTTCAGTCCTCTGAGTTTTGCTAGAAAACCAAACTGTTTGGATGGAAATGGACAAATCACAAATGTTGTGCAAGCAGTCTGCAACATTGCCAAAGCCCATACCCCACCACCACCAATCTGTCTGTACAATAATTCTGGAGAAATATAAAAATAAAAAACAAAAAAGATGAATGTGTAACATTAGGGATTTAAAACACTAGACTTATGAACTAATAAAAATGCTAGAACAGGTTTGCAGTAGCATGCGTGAACCTACATTTTCTGTGAAGAACAGACCAAAAATACTAGGCAATCATCTGGACATTGGGTAACAATCTCACAACTTCTACCCCCTCCCCAACATCTCAGCACAACAATTCTAGACAAAACCAAATATAATCGCCGAACAAAGGCATGACATCAGGGATATTTTTAAACACTGCAATTTTAAACTTAGAAAGATACTAGAATAGTAAGGCTTGCATTAGGGTGCATTAAAACATCATCAGTACATTCTCCATAATTCTTACAGCCGCTAGCCCACCCAGTGTCTCAGCACAATAATACTGCATAAAGCAAATTGCAGAGCAAAGACATAACATCAATGATAGATTTAAACATTTTTGTTTTAAAGATTTATCTGATGTTGTCATTTTCATTCAGTCCTCGACCTGTGGGTTTTGTGTCTGAGTTCTGATCCAGCTCGGCTCTTTTTCAAGCTCAAGATCCGATGCTGAAGCTCCTGCTCTCTATCACATAATGCCTCCTTCCACCAAAATATCTCCACTGTTGTTTGCCGCTCAGCAAAGAAGCATTGAGATTGTGTTGCTCCAGTTTCGTTCCATTACAAGAGTTCTGTAAGTTGGCTGCTGACATTCTTTGATTGCTCTTCCTTCCTCTCGTCCTACTTCCTTTCTTTTCATATTTATAAATAAATAAATAAATATTTTTAAAAAGCTTTCTTTTGTAGTTTTAGTGAGTCCCCACAGGTTTCTTCCGAGTTACTGATCTCTTTCTCGCCCTCCTTAGAGTCTGTTGGGCTGTAAAAAATGCACTTCCTATGGGTACAGTATTCCCTTGTCTGATGTCCACAGGGGGTGTGCTTACTTTCTAGGCTCAGCTCACTTAGACACCTTCTGTGAGATTTGTGGGAGGTTCAGTTATCTTCCTCTTGCCTATCGCTGCAACAAATTGATATTGAGGGGCTTTCTTCCTCCTTCCACACCTTCCACTTCAGATTCTCAAACCCTTGTTAGAAAATCCAAGCAGGCCACGGAACACAGGAAGTGTTCCCCTGAGCACTTATCCTGGAACTGCCAAGAAAGGCTTCAAAACCTTCGGATCTGATAATTGTGATCCCCACTCCTTTGGCTCCCCATGCTCCAACTGTCTTCTCGAAGCTGTCCTCCCAAGGAGGCCTCACTCAAGCCAGTGTTCAGATCACCTTCTATGTCCTTTGTCAGGTCTACCCATGGCTTGTCTGAGGACAAGGTGGATAAATTGATGAAGCAATTTATCAAGGTGCAGTTTCAGATTGGGGTACTGCCAGCTCTGTCCCCGTCTGGATCCATGAGCAGACATTCCCCTGTTTGTCCCATGGATCTTTCTCCGATTTGACTTCCTGCTTCAGAGTTGTCAAGTCCGATGGCCTCAAAAACTGAGACGTCTGATCTAGTAGTGGTTTCCACTTAGAGTCCGACAGTTTTCGTGATGCTCTTGGCTCTAACAGCTTCGGGGCCTAGTGCATCTCGGAGCCGAAGCTTAGACATCGATTCAGGGGGTTGACTTTAACACCAAGGCTTTCGGAGCTGTTGTTTCCCCTTGGAGCCTCGGCATTTGATAGCACCTGTAGACAAATCCCATTGGACTAGAGGGATCCCACTAGATGCCATGGATGTTGCAGCAGCCACCAAAAAAGGAGCTACCTCAGGAAAGCTCCACTGTCCATCCCCCTACCAGGGAGTCTAGGGCTTTGGACAGGTTCAGCAAGAGGGTTTATGCTTCCTGCAGATTTGCTTTATGAGCGTTAAACTGTTCATCCCATTTTACCAGGCTGCAGAGGGACGTGATTAAGGAACTGTCCAGCTCTGTCCCTTAGTCCATGTTTGAAGAGGAACGCAAGACGTTTACCTCCAGAATGGCCAATCTCCAGTCAATATCTAATTTGTCCATGAGGCTGATTGCCCATGCGGCTGAAGTTCTGGCATTGTCATTAGGCATCATTATTATATCCAGAAGGTTGGCGTGGCTATGGGCACAGCTTGTGCCAGTAGCTACGCCAACCTTTCATTGGTGCATTGGGAACGTTCCCTTGTTCTGTCCAATTAATTATATAGTGAACATATAGTTTGGTATACTAGGTTTATGGATGATATTTTTTTGTTGTGACAGGGCACCGAGGTTGAGTTGAACAAATTCATTTGTTATTTAAATGGGACCACAAACTTCCTTAGATTTACATTTAATTATTTTTACACATCCACACATGGGCTTTAGTTTTAGTAGTGCCCATTATGCAGATTGTAAGACATCTAATGTTGTTTATGTTGCGTATTGTGTCATATGTTTTTCTTTCTACATTGGCAAAACTAATAGGCAGTTAAAGGATAGGATATTGGAACACTACAGAGGCATTAGAAATAGTAAAGAGGATAGTGCCCTTGCCATGCATAATAAAAATGAAGGGTCCAATCATACATTTAAATTTCTAGTTTTAGAAATTCTGTTAGATAATAGAAGAGGGAGGGATTTGGTGAATGACATTGGGGCTGCGGAACAGAAATGGATAGTGCTATTTATTGCTGATAAACCCCCCGGCCTGAATAACAAGGTGTCTTTGAAACCTTTTTTAAAACCTCAGCCATTAAAACATTAAATAAGCTATCTGTTGTTATTCTATGCTTTTTTTTATATTTATTTTTATTTTTGAGGTATTGCACACAATATGACTATACTCCTATGAGTATGGCTTAGAGGTTATTTGATGTTTTTATTTATACATATATAAACATAGGTATACATGAAGTAGTTCTTTTGCACATATCATGGTTGATTTTAATAGATTTGTATGTTCTTAGTTTTTTTTTGTGTGACCACATCTTTATATGTTGACTTTTTAATAATTTTATATGCAGTGTTTTGCACATTTTTCATACATAACATTGTGATGATTCTGTGGTTTTTACTATAGTTAATATGTTTAATTGAATAATGCCACTGTTTTTTAAGGAAAGTTAATTGTGCTTAATTTATTCCACTATAAATTGTGTAAGGTATATTCACTTGTTGTCTGATGAAGGGGTGGGATCCCTGAAAGTGCTTACTATCTTAATAAACTACGTTGCTGTGGTACAGCTGGTGTTTCTTCTTTTGCTGGATATTACATCATCATTCTCTGATTCGCCCTATAAAACTGTTGAGGGTTTGCAAAGACTTTGTTCTTTGGTGGCTCCATTCTCCAGAAGTCTACCAAGGTCATCCCTTCATTCTTTCCCTGCCACATGCCTTGCTGTTCACAGAAACCTCCCAGTTGGGGTGGGAGGGGATTTTCTGGGATGGATGGTCCAAGGTACATGGTCGTCAAAGGAGACCAAATTGCATATCAATGACCTGGAGATGAGAGCAGATGTTCTTTTATTCACATGTTGCAGTATTCAATACTCTTGAGTATTCTCCTCTTGCTACCCGAACGTCCAGCCAGTCTTCAAAAGTTTGTAGTCTCTGCAGGGTGTGTGGGACGTCTGATGTGGCTAAGTGAATGTGTGCAATAAAAATGACTTCTGCATGCACCAGACATCAGAACTTTTCTGCTGTCAGTTGAATGCCAGTTGTTCCTGCCGTACTGGCCATCGGATCGAAAAACCTTTCAGAAAAGTGCCCTGTTGTGTACCCTTTGTTTTCTAGTCATTGCATGCTAGTGTTTTGTTTGTGTCATCCAGAAAGTACAGCCATCAGATTCCTCATAAAGACACCCACAAACATTGCTTCTTTTGCTTAGGACCATCCCACGACCACAAGGCCTGCCCCGTTTGCCAGGCCTTCATCCTGAAAACTCTGCTTAGCAGATTCCACGCACTCAGTATATACTTCGAGAACCAGAGGCATAAACAGGTAGCGTTAGGTATGAAGGGGACATCCGATCTGCCCAAGAAAAAGGCAAAGACCACAAGGCCTGAGAGTTTAGCTGCATCTCCGCCTTCCGACGGTCATCTTGTGGCTGATGTCGGCCTGGAGGAACAGTTGGTTCCCGCTGATTCAGTTATAGTGGGTACCAGCTTGGAGGCTGCAGAACCAAGGTCTAAAACTGACGACGAGGCTTCCTCTAAGCTAGTCGCTGGTTCTCAGTGAGGCACTTTTGCAGCCCCTGATGCCCGCTACTTTGGACCCGCAGGCTGCTACTGACTTCCACGTGGAGTCGCCTAGGCCGCTAGAAGCTCAAAGTATTGGACTTGCGGAGACTATTCCTTCAGATGGGTCTAGAGCCGCTGAGCAGGCATCGGCTTCTGAGGGTGTTTTCAGACCTACTCAATTATACATTAAAGCGACTCCAGCTACAAAGGCAAAGACTAAAGCACCTTTAAAGACAAAGAAACAAGTACAACAGACTCATGGTCAGGCCTCCATGCCCAAAAAACAGATGCTTAAAATGGCTGAAGACTTAATTACTTTGATCAGGGATTCCCATCCCACTCCTGATGAGGCCTAGGCAAGAGACAGAATATGAATCTTCAGGTCAGGTTTCCATTTCATCTGATTCCTCTTCTGATCAGGAATACTCTCTTCCTCCCTATGAGGATTCTAATGCTGAATAATCTATCCCTTCAGCCTCTCCTCCTGAGGATTACTCTTCTGGGGAAACCTTGCATACTATGAGGGAACATTTCCACTGGAAGAGCCAAGATTATTCGGAATCTAAGAAAAGACTTAGAGACTTCCTGTTACTCCCACAACACAGGCCCCTAGCTACTCCACCTGTGTTAGACATTGTAGATGATGTATTTTCAGAGTCCAGTCTGACCCCTGACTCCTTACCTCCAGCTCCTGTTAAGCCGGACAGGTACTATAGGGTTCCTGACTCTCATAAATTCCATTTTGAAAACCCCGCTGCTGACCCAGAAACTGTCTCTCAGGGTCCCAAAGGGGTCAAGGCATCCACTGCTAAAAACCCTACCCCCTCTGACAGGGATTCTAGGGCACTGGACAGATGGGGGAAGAAGATTTACACCTCTGCTACCATGGCTATAAGGGCTTTAAATTGTCAGTTTCATATGCTCAAATATCAGCAATATATTATGTCACTGCTTAAACAGAAAATGTTGATAAATTCTGAATGTGCAGAAAACAAAGAAATGCAGGATTTATTGCATGCAGCTGAACAAGTTGGAAAGCATACTTTGCAATGTGGTTTTGATTCTTTGGAGGCCTCCTGCAGGTCCTCTGTTACGGGATCTGTCATCAGGAGGCATGCTTGGTTAAAGGAACAAAATCTGCCTGACCATGTCAAAGCAAAATTATTACATGCTCCATTACAGCATGATACCTTGTTTGGTGTTAAAGCAGAGGAGGTTTTAAAGAAAATGGAGGACAAAGCTAAATCTATGCAAATGGTTAAGGATTTCTTACAGGTACAGTCTCCAAGATTTAGCAGACAGTGGCCTACAAAGAATTGGTCCTTTCCAGTGTCAGACAGACCACAAAGGGGCAGATACAGATGCCCAAGAGGCAGATCCCAGCCCCGAGGTTCATACAGATCTAAACAATGGGGTGCTTCTACCTCCAAAAGTGGAGAAGACAAATCACAGCCATGCAGGAAACAGTCCCAATGACTTCCCCCTGCCTGCACCAAGCACTTATCTTCTGGCAGCACCTTTAGGGGGAAATCTAGCACTTTTTTCTCAAAATTGGCACATAATAACCCAGGACAAATGGGTCCTAGACATAGTGTCACAAGGCTACAAGTTTCACTTCCATACCCTGCCAAGGACAAACGGTTGGCCAGACCTGCCAAAACATCAATGGGCAGAGGCACAAAAACAAGTCTCATACCTCATGGACATGAGGACCATTCAACAAGGGCCAGAGCAAGAGCAGGGACAAGGATTTTATTCAAGGCTGTTCTTGGTACCAAGAAAGGACAAGACCTGGAGACCAATACTGGACCTATCTATTCTAACCACATTTCTGGATATACCAAAATTCAGAATGTTGACTCTACAGCAGCTTCTGCCCATGCTGGGCAAGAAGGCTTGGCTTGTGACTTTAGACCCAAAAGAGGCATACCTGCATGTCCCAATCAGACAAACATGCAGAAGATGCCTCAGGTTCAAAGCTGGCTCAATGCATTACCAATTCTCTGCACTGCCCTTTGGCTTATCTACTGCGCCCAGGGTCTTCACAAAGTGCCTGGCACTGGTAATTGCATTCTGCAGACAGAGGAATACAAATATATCCTTACTTGGACGACTGCCTCATTCATGCAGAGAACAAGGATATTCTACTACAGTATCTGGCATTTATAAAGACATTTCTAACAGGCCTAGGGTACACAGTCAACGAAAAGAAATCAAAACTAGTACCCTCTCAATAGATAATATTCCTGGGTGCAAGCTTAAATACAACTGCCCAGATGGCTTATCTCACGCCAGACAAACAAAGGCAACTGACTACATATTTCAAACTGTTGGCAACAAAGCCCAGTTATCTGCAAGAAAATTCTGCAGGCTTTGGGCTTCATGGCATCCTGCATTCTACTAATTCCATATGCGAGACTGCATATGAGGAAACTTCAGTGGTACCTAAAAAGTGTTTGGGCTCAACAGTACAACAGCCTGGAAACAATAATTATCCTCATTCCCTGCCTGCAACAGGAGTTTCGATGGTGGGCGAAGGCTTGTCACCAAAACAAGGGACAGACATTCACTTTACCCCCAGCCAGGCAGACATTAACAACAGATGCATCAGATTATGTCTGGGGGGCCCACATGGCAGGAAGATGTATTCAAGGCACATGGTCCGCAAACCAAATGCATCTGCTTATCAATCAAAAAGAGATGCTAGCTGTTCAGAATGCCCTGACAGCCTTCAAGGACCTACTTCATCCAGGACAAGTATTGATAAAGACAGACAACACCACAGTCATGTGTTATATAAACAAGCAGGGAGGCAGTCATTCTTATCCCCTTTGCAGACTAGCCATGACTTTGTGGGACACAGCATTGACTTACCAAGTACATCTGCAGGCACAATTCCTGCCAGGAAAGATAAATACTCTGGCAGATGAACTAAGCAGAAACCTCATGGATCCCCACGAGTGGAAATTGGATCCACAAGTCTTCAGCATGATAAGGAAATGGGGATGCCCGGATATAGATCTATTTGCCTCTCCTCACAACTACCAACTAAAAAGATTCTGCACAAGGACTTATCATAGACGAGCATGGAAAGTGGACACCCTATCTTTCAGCTGGAAAAGCTTAGCAGTATATGCCTTTCCTCCACTGCCTCTCCTCCCCAAGGTAGGTACTCCTAAAGGTCAGACAAGAGAAGACAAAGATGATACTGATTGCCCCAAACTGGCCCCGCCAGTGCTGGTATCCAATCCTAAGGAACTTGTCTCAATGCCCGGCTTGGACCTTGCCTCAAATACCTCATTTACTGTCCCAACAAAACAATCAGATCCTGCACAGCCAACTCAAGACCTTAAATCTGGCAGCATGGCAGATAATGTAGTCATACAAAACGCACCTCTCACTAAAGCTGTGATGGATGTCATTTTGGAGGCCAGAAGGCCTAGTACCAGAAAATCTTACACTGGAAAATGGAAGAGATTCTATGCCTGGAACCAGCACAAGGGACTGACACAGCTGTGCCAAATATTCCTCAGATTTTGCAATACTTGACTGAGATGCTGGACAAAGGCCTATCCTTTTCATCAATTAAAATTCATGCCTCTGACATTTCGGCTCATTACAATACAGAGCCGCCAATCTTTTCACATCCTTTGTTAAGGCAGTACCTCAGAGGAGCCAAAAACTTAAGGCCTCCAAGGAGATCACCAATACCTGCATGGGACCTCAATTATGTCTTGGAAAAACTCACCCTGCCTCCTTTTGAGCCAGCTGCTACAGCTGATATAAAGTTTTTATCTTGGAAAACAGCTCTGCTCCTAGCAATAACCTCTGCAAGACAAGTCTCAGAGCTACAGGCACTCATGGCTGTGGAACCTTTTATCCAGACAGGGTTTCTCCGAGGACAAACCCAACATTTATGCCTAAGGTAGTGTCCAGTGTGGCCCTTAACCAAAACTATTCATCTGCCTACTTTTTATCCAAACCCACAGAATAAGGGAGAATTCTGCATTCTTTGGACATACACAGACAGCTATGCTTCTACTTGAACAGAACCAAAGCTTTCAGAAAGACAGAGCAACTACTAGTGGCATATGCTGCAGGACCGCAAGGAAAGGCTATCTCAAAGCAGACTATTTCAAAGTGGATAGGCCACTGCATTCGTTTCTGCTATTCACAACATGGCAAGCCAGTGACTAAGGGCATTAGGCCACATTCAACCAGAGCAGCAGCCTTCCTCAGGGGAGTACCAACCAAAGACATTTTAGAGGCTGCTACCTGGAGTTCAGTGCACACCTTTACAAAGCACTATCATTTACCACTCTACTCTAAATCCAGGGCAGGCTTTGCCACTGCAGTTCTGCAGGGCCTCACAGCTGCTCCTAATGCTAATTAGCTCCAGCCTCCCAACCATAGCTTTGGGATTCAACCCAAGTGTAATGACTGCAACAGTGAAACACGAAGAACATAGTACAGTTGTGTACACTTACCATAAATGTAGATGTTCGAGTGTATTCACTGTTGCAGTCCAGGTTACCCACCCACCATCCCCCATATCTTTGCTGGAACTTATCTGCAATTCTCTAATCTATACAACCTATGTGGTGTATTTGCTTGTAGATGAAGGTATAATATATATTTGGTGCATGCATGTTTTATTGACATATTTTTAGCCTACCCTTTTGGGGGCATCTGACATCTGGGGCAAGAAAAACTGAGGAAAATGGCATCGGCTGCATCTTTTATACCCCTGGCGCACTGACGTCAGGGAAGAGGTGACAGCAACCGACATCGGACCTAGACTTTGGAATTCAGGCTGACTGAGGGTAGTCTGCCAGCAGGATAAACCAAGTGTAATGACTGCAACAGTGAATACACTCGAACATCTACATTTATGGTAAGTGTACACAACTGTACTTTGCTTCTGGGATTCAACCAGAGTTCCCACACTGTATTTGTCAGTGTCATCTTGTTAAGATGTTCCATCAAAATACTCATTTGTGTTAGCAGTATCAATCTTAACCATATGCTGTTATCCCTCAACATTTCTAATGGCAGGCAAATTCTTTTGATTATGAGAGAGCTTTTAAATTAATTTTTCCCTGGCTGAACCCCTCATTTGTGATATTTAACAGTTTGCTAAAGGTTTTATCAGCCAAATGACAGAATATTAGAAGTAATACATTATTAACCTACTACTTCCAATGCTCTAACACATGACGTATCATGAAGTTGAAATCATTCAACATTATTACGTACTTTGTGAAATACATTGTATAAAGAGAAAAGCTTTAATAAGCAGTTTTTCTTAGTTACTACTGCTGTGTCCATCTATTTCATTACTTGTAAAGAGACTGGATTTGTAAGTTTATTGTGGTGTGAGTGAAAATAATTTTGGTCAGAATACTCATTATACAGTTCAACTTGAGGTTCCAATCACATGAAAGTATGCTTGCCATAGAGCTTTTCCTCACGTCAAGTTTTATCTGTCTCATTTGTTTTTTTTTCTGCCTCTCCAGTCACCAGACATAAATATCTCTTTTGTATTCGTTTATCAGTTTGATTGTCATCTGCTCTTCAGTCTGTTTCTTGTGGGATTCAGCTGAATTTCCACATGCTATTCATCTGCACCATCTTGTTATCTATACATTTAGTTGATATTCATGTCTTTTTCTTGTACACCTTTTTAAAATAAAATTTCCACCTCCTGTCTCATAAGAGCATTATGTGGGTACTATCTGTGAATTGACTATGTGGAGTAATAACATCTTACTATTCCTCAGCATTATCAGTATCTCTAGCAGATTTGATTATTATGATTAACACTCATTAAATTCTCTTTACTCCATCCGGACCCTCTGTTTTCAATATTTAACAAGTCGCCTGATGTTTTGATCAACTGTCGAATGTCAGAACACTGATAGTAACACATTCGCCTACCACTTCCCAATACTTTATAAATTGTGGTACAGCTCTTTACAGTGATTCATTTACCTTTTTGTTCCCTTTCTTTTTTTTTTTTAAATCCATGTAGTTCTCTGGCCCCTTATCCGTCAGCATTTGTCCATTTGCAGCTACTTTTCAATATATGTAGTACCATATATGTTGCCATATAGATAATGTTACTAAGCCATCTGGATGTCTATTTGAACTTTACATCTGGCTTTAATGTGCCCCATCTTGTTTTATATGTATTTGGTCAGTTTTTTCATTTGCCTCTTTTTCTCAATCATCTAATGGTTGAACACAGGAAATGGGTTCACCGGCATTTTGTTGGGTGCTTTCCATTGTTCATCTCCACATCAGGTATCTTTTAGCGTGGTTGAGTTGCTCCCTGCTTTTCTTTGTAGGCCTTTATGTCATTGAGTACTCTTTCATGTGAGTGATATGTTTTAACACCATGTGGAAAGAAAATTTGTAACTTGGTCGGATACCTACGATTATTTGTCAAACCGTACTGCTTTCTGATTCTAATAGGCCAGGGTATATTCATTCCTTCTTTCATAGTAATGAAGTAGTCATCAACATATACCCTGCCATTCCCTATTTTTCAAGATTTTGCCTAACTTCCATTGGGCAATTAGTAGCCATTCTTTCTGCTCAAAGCTCTGGAACTTGACAAGTATTGGCCAAGGCATTTTCTGCATCAGTGCTACAGGTATGTACACTCCCTGCACCCTTTCAGTCAGTTGAATCCTTGGCAGCCAATCCAGTCCAGGTGCTCTGCTTTTGGACCATAAATTATTCCCAGTCAGGACCTTCCTGCTTTTCAGTTATCACAGTGGAATGCAGGTTATCTTTTCGTAAGCGATTTTCCAGATCTGCTACCTTTTACTTCGTCTTCCTGCTGCAATTCATACTCCACTATTCTTACTTTTGTAGCTTGATTGTCTTTGAAACACTTTTTTTTCTCTCCCTTTGTGGGCATTCTCTTCCATTTCTTTTATCTTTTTGTTATTTTTTTTAATAATTCTTGTCAAGCATCGGATATTTTAAAAAGCTGTGTGCATATTCTGTTTGTTTGTTTTTTTTTCTCAAGGAACCCTCCTGCCCGCTCTGGATTACTCACTTCTTCACGCAGTGGTAATGTGCCTACATCTCGTGGCATAGCTTCTGGGTTTCTGTCACCATCTTGAATCCCCCAGAGAAGATGAAGAATTTCAAATTATTCCCGACTCTCTTTATGAAACACCTGTTGTAATGAGTGGTAACTGTAGTTACACTACCGTATCTCATAAGAATGTCCACTTATTTATTTATTTATTTATTTTATTTTACATTTGTTGACCGGGAAAATCCGACTGGATACATGTCCATTTTCAGCGGAGGCCCGGGGAGAAAAGCTCCACATTGACATTAGTTTACATACTTATAAACAGAGAATATATTACATGTTTTGATAATTAATACATAGGTACAAAGAGATAAGTGAACAGAGAAACTACTGCTCTTTACTAAGACTAATACGTAGGTACAATAAGATTATGTAATTGATAAACATATAAGACTAATATGTAGGTACAGTAAGATTATGTAACTGATGAACATATAAGGTTTAAAAGGAGAAAATGTCAGAGTAAATGCTAGATAGAGGAAGAGCCTAGAGGAAAACATGAGGAGAAGTGGGGTTCCGGTGGTGGGTTTAGTCTGGTTTGGAACATTGACAGAGCCACTGATTTTTAAAGTGAAGGGTTAGATTTTTCTTGAATTTGGATAAAGAGGTGATGGTGGTGAGTTGAGGCGGAAGGGAATTCCATATTTTACCAATGGAATTTGCAAACAGCGAGTCACCTCCAGAGTTACAGGATTTGACTGTTTGAGCAAGTAGCCTATTTGCTGAACGCAGACTAGTTAGGTTTAGATATGGGGTGATTAAATTACGCTGCAGGGATGGAATCAGGATGATGGAGGATCTTGTAAGCTATAGTTAGCTGGGTTTGTTGAAGTAGGTTAGGTAGTTCCACCCAGCCTAGGTTGTGCAGGTTGATACAGTGATGGGTTTTGTAAGGCATGCCAGTAACAAATCTAGCAATGTGATTGTAGCAGCCAGAGAGCTTATTTAGGTCAGATTTGTACAGGTTGGTAAGTATGGGTGAGGCATAAAGGAGTGAGGAGAGGAGATGAGAGCGGGCTGTGGCTTCTCTTGCTTTGGGAGTAAGAAAGGATCTTATTCTATAAAGAGACCCCAGTTTTTTGTTAACTGTTTTAATAGTTTGGTTAATGTGTAGGTCGAATCTGAGTTTGTTGTCTATGGTAACACCTAGTAATTTGGAATTTGAGTCTGGGGATATAGTAGTCCCATTTTTGGATTGAACAGAAAAGGGTATGGGGGTAGGTTTATGGGTAGGCTGGAAGAGTAATAGTTTGGTTTTTTTAGGGTTAAGGATCAAATGGCGACCTAGCAACCAGTCTTCAACTGCAGTGAGACAGTCTTGGGTTTTGGATAATAGCTTAGTTGGTGACCTGTCCGTGTTTATGAGTGTTGAGTCGTCCACATATTGTATACAGGAGGACTCTGGGATGACTGTGTGGAGGTCGTTTATAAACATAGAAAAGAGTAGGGGTCCCAGGATGGAGCCTTGGGGAACCCCTATGGTGTTAGGTAATAGGGGTGAGAGTTTGTTATGCCATAGTACGGCTTGATTTCTGTCTGAGAGATAGGCATGGAACCACTTGAGTGTTGTGTTGTCTAGTTCAAATGTTTTTAGAGTGTTGTGCAGTAGTTGGTGGTTGACCATATCAAAGGCCTTTGATAGGTCAAGAAAGAGAGCGGATGACATGTTTTTGTTGTGGTTTATTGTGTCAGTGAAGGACAGGAGGGCAGTGATAGTGCTGTGTTTGGGTCTGAAGCCATGCTGTGAGGTAGTTAGGAGCTTGTTCTGGATTAGATAGGGTACTAGTTGATTGTGTATGCATTTTTCCATGATTTTAGCAAGTGGTGACAATATGGCTATTGGCCTGTAGTTGGATAGGTCAGTAGATGTCCCACCTTTGTGGAGAGGGATGATGTGGGAGATTTTCCAGATTGAGGGGATAGTAGATTCCGTTATGGTGCGGTTAATTAGGATGGAGATGGGGTAAGCTATGACCTCTGCAGCTTTTTGTAGGTAATCAGCTGGTAGAAGGTCAGCAGCAATGGTAGTAGGCTTTAGTTTTTGCAGAAGGGATCTAATGAAGGAAGTGGAAACAGGTTGTAGGTGGAAGGAGGGTTCTGACTTCAGAGTCGGACTCGTGGTAGTGGGGTTGGTCAGAGTTTGTTGTGCTGCTAAAGATTTGATAACATTAATAAAGAAAGAGTTAAATGCATTGGCCACTTCTTCAGGACTTTTATCATTTAGGTCAGCCGGAGTTGGGGTAGAGGTCTTGCCTGGATGGAGAAGGTTGTTAATACCTGCCCAGAACTTTTGGGGATTAAGTTGATGTTTATTTTGGAGTTGGAGGTAGTAGTTCTTTTTGTCTAGTAAAATGGATTTTTTTGTCACATTTCTAAGTTGTTGGAAGTGAGATCGGTCTAGGGGGGTTTTGAAGGCACGCCATTTGTCCCAGGCTTTGTTTCTAAGTTTGATTTTATACTTAGAGTCTTTTGTTAGCCATGGAGCAGTCAGGTTTTTAACCTTGGCTGAACGTATGGGGGCATGTGAATTGAGTATTTTTATAAAGGTGGAATTAAAGGTTATAACGGCTTCCTCAAGAGGGAGGTATTTAAGATTAGACCAGTTACAGGACTGCAGCTCAAGTTGGAATTTGGCAAGGTCAAATTGTTTAGTGTTCCTGATAGATTTATAGACTGGTAGTTTACATCTCCTTACCTTATTTTTCTCTATGTAGGTTATGAGATGGTCACTGATTTCGTTTGGGAGAGTCCCAGATTTATAGGCGTGAGATGGACTGTTAGTGAGTATCCAGTCAAGAAGACTTTCTTTTTGGTTGGAGTTACCACTTCTGGTGGGGGAGGTTATGATTTGTGAGAAGCCATGGAGATGTATGAGGGTGGGGTTGGTCTCAGAGGAGCATTGGTTCCAGTCTATATTCGTATCACCCAGGATAATAGTTTCCTGGGGACAATTGGTAGCGAGCCAATTTAAGATATGCTCAAGTGTGTCAGTGTTGCTTCCGGGGGGAATGTAGATCACAAGTAGATTAATACTTTTTTCCTTATTTATTTGGATCTTCAGGGAAATTAATTCTGCATTGGAGATTTGGGGGTTGTGAAGGGTTCAAAGTAATATTTAGTGAGCATTTATAGAGGACGGCAGACCACCTCCTTTTTTTACTGGGCGGTCCTTTCTGTATATGTTATAGCCTTGTGGGGTGATTTCAGTATCTTTTGTGGTTGGTTTTAACCAGGTTTCTGACAGGCACATAATGTCGGGTGGTATATCTCTAACAGGGCGGGCAGATTGTGTATTTTGTTGTTTAGACTTCTTATATTAAGATGACAGATAAGGAGGGAGTTAGGAGAGGTTGGGGGAAGAGATAGGTTATGTGAGTAAGTGTTTGTGATAGGGCCAGGATTGGGGTGGATGTCACCATCCTTGGACAGGTTTTTTCTTAGATGTTCTATGAGTTTCAGGAGTTTGAGTAGTAAAATGTCAGCATATTTGGATTTAGGAGAGTTAATTCTTGGTTTATAGGGGAGGGGGTATCTGGTGTATTGTACCATATTGGTGGGGTAGTGAGTAGGATAAGCAGTGTAAGGTAAGGATGATAGACTACAGGTATGATATTTGGGATAGTGATATCCGTAGTAGATAGTGTTCTCATAAGTAGTTAGGGCATGTAGTGATGTAAGGACTAATAAAGTAAGGGGCAGAGTTTTTATTATTGGCTTGAGAGCCAGAGAGAGGTGTGGCTGTATGTTATTTAACATTGTTATCTATGCTTAGGCAGATAACAAGTGAGGTGGGAGTGGTTCAAGTATAGGGAGGTGGGTGAATGTAAGATAAAGTCACGCGTGATTGTGTGAGAGTATGGATAGTAGTGGGTGTGGTTAGTTAGGTATAAAAGTAGGACCACTGGGGGCGGGTGGGATATGGGGGCAGGGAGGGGCGCGGAGCGAGCCCGAGCGCAGCGGGGCTAGTCCGACCCCACACTGACCAGGTAATGGAGAGAATAGTAATATTTACTTTAATCCTTTGCTTATGCCCAATGCAAAAATATAGTTGGTTGTACTTTTATTTTTTTAGCTTTTGCCCAATTTTACACCATTAATGGGATGTACTGCTGTGTTACAGGGCTCGGGTAGGAGTTTTAGAGGGGTTATTTACATTAAACTTGGTTTGTGATGGTAGGACTGGATATTGACCTTGTCAGTTTAGGTTACTGTGCTCACAGCTTTCAGCTCACTTAGAGAGTTCAATATAGTGGCGCTTCTGGTAAGGGCGACCTGGGAAATAACTGGGCACAACCTGGGAGAGGAAGAATATAACACTTCGCTTACACTCAACACTGTACTTTCACAGAGGAATATGTAGCAGCAGCTTATCCATATATCCTAAGCATTCATGCTTACAGTTTAAAGTGACAAAATTAAAACTTCTTACCATGAAGAAAGTTACTATTTATCACACACAGACTTGGGGGAAATATGACTCATTTTTAGACTTAAACTGGGTTATTAACAATTGAAGGCACCAAATGAAATAACTACATTAACCACAGAGGTACCACCCGTGCATGGGATGCTTGTTTTATACTTGGTCGACTATGTGCAGAATGGGAGTCTCAAATTTATTTAGTCAAATTCCATTTAGCAGCATAATGCAGCTGGAGTGTTTAAAGATTGTAGACCTTTGGGAGTAAGGAAATGTTGCCCTTTCCTCCAAGATGGTGTTATCTCGGAGTTAGTACATTTGGAAAGATAGGGCTGTGGAAAGGGACAGTATCGACACAGAGAAGAATGCTTTTATTTATGAAAGTTGGTGTTTCTTGTCTTGATTTTTTTTTTTTATGTTTTATATTGCTATCATAGTAACTTCAGTTATTTACTATGAATTATTTATGAATTAAGGGGAAGATCAGTATATGTGGAGATAGGAACTGTGGTATGTATTTGTGCTGGTATTGCTTTCAATGTCTTGGAAAGCACACTTGGAATCTGCCAGCAGTATTCCAGATTTTGAAAAATTGGCATTTTTTTTATTGAATTCTTACTTTCCTGGACTGAATAGTTTCAGCAAAAAGTACAATAGGATGCAAAGTGCTCTGCGTAAGAAACTACCTCCGCCTAAATAAATAAAAGAACAAATTTGTAAAAGATACATATAGCACTAACAAAACTTGGATCTGGATATTAGTTTTCTAAAAAAAATGCAAGAAATGTGTGTTCAGTTTAGGTGAACTTTCTGTGATCCTAGAAAAAACAATTCTATGTATCCCCTTAGAAGTAGCTGCCTTTTTTGAATTAATGTACAACGAAAAATTTATTTTAAGTTGCCTTTTCTACCTTTCACATGCAAGTGTCAGTATGAAGTAGAAAAAGATTAAACAGTACTTGCCAGTTAAGTTAGTGCTAAAACATTGTGGTAATATTAACCGATTATAAATGCTTTTGATCACCCCTTTTTTGTATCATACCTGGTTAAATCAGTTCTGTTAGTGCTAAAACGTCATGGCAAGTGTTAACTAATTGTAAAAGCCTTTGAAAAATCATTCTGTTTTTATTTTTAGCTGATTTTATTGCTGTTTATGCCATTTGTATTTAATTTGACAGTGTTGCAGTTCATTCTGTTATGCACTTTTTCTCCAGTACTCAAAAAAAAAAAAAGATTCAAGTCTGGTTACTACTTTATAAATCCTAGCTCTGTAAAAGTCTAGTAAGTAAAACAAATACAATAATAAATGCATGATGTAAACCATAGCAACACCCAAACTGTTGGAGAAATATTTTTTCGTGGTTTGACGCCACGTGTACGGCTTATTTGTCTTCCACTGTTTTACCTTATTTGTCCCATATGATGCATTCTGCAAATGTTGCTGTACAACCTGAAACTTAATAGCAACAAAAAACAAATCAATCTGTGCAAAACCCACAGGGACACATGCCACACACGTGGCAGATATGTAATTCTACTTCCCATAGTTGATTAAAAAAAATATCTCAGCCTGTATCCGTGTTGCATGAAATAATTTTGTCATCTTAACTTTTTTTTTTGTTTTGTCACTTTTAATGGATGGAAATAAAACTGAATGCACACTTGTTTGGTTTGGCATGACAGCGTGACCAGTGGAATATTGTAATATTTAAGAATATTTTGTAATCTGTGAATGACCATGATTTACTTGTCTTGAGTGAGATTTGTTCTGATCTGTTCTTGTTTACCAAGTATCTTTATGTTCTAGGTGGTATTAAAGTAGGAAGTTTATGGTGTTGCAAACATTTAGTTAAAGAAAACCTTAAATGTTCTGCCACAAGGGACTATAAATCTAATATATGTGGCCACTAGATCCTCGTATTATGCATACTTTTGAGTGTTTCATTTTGGATGAGTCAGAGATCAGAGCTTCAGCATTTTCTTGTGTAATGAATTGCAAATGTATGGTATACTTATGATACTGCAAGCACATGAGTGTGTTTGTATTTGTTTACTGTAGCAAGCAGATGGAAGTTTTACTCTGTTTGCCTTATTTCGTTAATTCATTTGTTGATAAGAGGTTATATTTTTTTACTACTGTATGCGTAATTAGTTGATGCATTCAAATGAACTGGAAGTTTGTGTGCAACTCATTACACAAGAAAAATTATTTTTTTTAATTAGGATAGTATAAATAACTGTTTTAGAACTGGCCAAATATTTGTATGGTGGCAGTTGTATTTTAATGAAGCAGAACGTTTTACACACCCCCATGAGGATTGCCTTTCCGGAGGTGGGCATTTCCTTCTGGGTTTTGCTGTTTGCGTACGCAAGGCATTGATTTATGGCCCAGAAGAAAATCTAATTTTTATTTTCATGAGATGATATCCAGGAATTGTATCAGTCAAATTTAAATGCAATTTCTGCCCATCCTGATTTCATTAAAGGTTTTTAATACATTTATGTATATGCACGTATATGTAAAATTAAAATACATTCAAGATGCAGAACTCTCAATAAAGCAAGATGATGGTATTATAAGTAGTAGGTAAGTGGAGAAACTCAGTTTGTGAATGAGTATCCTGCCTAAAATGCCAAATCCATAAAAAAACGCATGTTTTGCCAAAACGTAGTCTGGATTTGGGATTTACATTTATTTTTCCCTCAAAAATGGAAAATTAGTGTCTCTGACCATACTAAGGAGGGAGAAAAGGACTTGTACTGATTGGCTAGACAGAGGGACCGAGCTAGTAAAGATGTGCAGCAGGTAAGGGTGATAAAGGATATTGAGGGAAAGGTACTCACAAGTGAGGTGAGTGTGTTGTGCAGATGGAAAGAGTACTTTGAGGGGCTGATGAATGAAGAGAATGAGAGGGAGAGAAGGTTGGACGATGTGCGGATAGTGAATCATGAAGTGCAGTGGATTAGCAAGGAGGAAGTAAGGATAGCTATGAATGGGGATGAAGAATGGCAAGGCTGTTGGTCCAGATGACATACCTGTGGAAGCATGGAGGTGTTTAGGTAAAATGGCAGCGGAGTTGTTAACTAGATTGTTTAATGAAATCTTGGAAAGTGAGAGGATGCCTGAGGAATGGAAAATAAGTGTTTTGGTACCGATTTTTAAGAATAAGGGTGATGTGCAGAGCTGTAGTAACTACAGAGGGATTAAATTGATCAGTCACAGCATGAAGTTATGGGAAAGAGTAGTGGAAGCTAGGTTAAGAAGGGAGGTGATGATTAGTGATCAGCAGTATGGTTTCATGCCAATAAAGAGCACTACAGATGCAATGTTTGCTCTGAGAGTGTTGATGGAGAAGTACAGAGAAGGTCAGAAGGAGTTGCATTTTGTCTTTGTGGACTTAGAGAAAGCATATGACAGGGTGCCTAGAGAGGAGTTGTGGTATTGTATGAGGAAGTCGGGAGTGTGAGAGAAGTATTTAAGAGTGGTACAGGATATGTAGGAGGGTAGTGTGGCAGCAGTGAGGTCTGCGGTGGGAGTGACAGATGTGTTTAAGGTGGAGGTGGGATTACATCAAGGATCAGCTCTGAGCCCTTTCTTATTTGCAGTGGTGATGGACAGGTTGACAGACAAGATCAGACAGGAGTCCCCTTGGACTATGATGTTTACAGATGACATTGTGATCTGTAGTGAGAGTAGGGAACAGGTGGAGGAGACCATGGAGAGGTGGAGATATGCTTTAGAGAGAAGAGGAATGAAGGTCAGCAGGACTAAGACAGAATATGTGTGTGTGAATGAAAGGGAGGATAAGAGGAATGGTGAGGATGCAGGGGGTAGAGGTGGCGAAGGTGGATGAGTTTAAATACTTGGAATCAACAGTTCAGAGTAATGGTGAGTGTGGAAGAGAGGTGAAGAAGAGAGTACAGGCAGGATGGAGTGGGTAGAGAAGAGTGTCAGGAGTGATTTGTGACAGACGAGTACCAGTAAGAGTGAAAGGGAAGGTCTACAAGAGTGTAGTGAGACCAGCTATGATGTTCATCGTGTTTCACTGTTGCAGTCATTACACTTGGGTTATCCTGCTGGCAGGCTACCCGCAGTCGGCCTGAATTCCAAAGTCCTGGTCTGGCGTTGGTTGCTGTCACCTCTTCCCTGACGTCAGTGCACCAGGGGTATGTAAGATGCAGCTGACGCCATTTTCCTTCAGTCTTTCTTGCCGTGCGGTGCCTGAAACAAAAGCAGTTCGCAAGTGCCGGTCGGCCGACTCCTGAGATTTTCGAATTTGAATTTCAGATCCGAAGTCTTCAATAAAGCTAAGTACCCCATTGGGGAAACTTTTTCTTGCTCCAGTCCGATGTCAGTAAAAGTTAACAATTGTATTTCTTGTGGGAAGCAAATACTTCATAAGGATTTTCATTCTTACTGTATTCCTTGCCTAGGCCCTGACCACGACGTAGCTAGTTATCTGTTTTGTGCTAGATTCAACCAATGCACTATTAAGCGTCAGTTCGATTTTGCTTTTCATTACTTTGGCCGAAGGTTTAACTACATAATGCCGTCAGAATAACCGACGACCGGAGTCCATAAAAAGCGCAAGGACAAAGAAAAAGACAGGAATCCGAGGTCCAAAACCGTTGACGAAGCCTCTTCTAGGCCAGTCGCCGGTTCGTCGGTTTTCAGTGAGGCACTTTCGCAGCCCCTGACACCCGCTACCTCAGAGCCACAGGCCACCTCCGACTCCCACGTGGACACAGCTAGGCCTCTGGAAACTCAAGGTATTGGGCCTACGGAAACAATTCCCTCAGATGGGTCTGGAGCCACTGAGCAGGCATCGGCTTCTGAGGGTGTTTTCAGACCTACACAGCTTACTATCAAGACCTCTTCAGCAGCCAAGGCAAAGTCTAAAACACGTAGTCTGTCAGATTTGTAGCATATATTTACAAAGTTTTCCTTCATTACAGATATGAATGATGACTTCTACAAAATACCTCTCTCTGTCCTTCTCTCACATAACTGAATTACTACAATTGCTATATACAGAGCTAGTCACGCACACATTTCCTCTTGGTATGTTTTTCTGGCCTTATGTGGGAAGTCACATAATGTCTGTTTTTAGACTTTTCTATTGTCCTTTTGTGATTTAAGCACTTTTGCTGATGTGAGGATGCCATTCTGAAAGGAAACCTCTGTATAAGCTGTTCCTACTGGAAAAACATTACGTATTGCTGAATTTATAAAAAAGGATGTCTGTTAATAGATATTTGTTCTACAAACATGAGAAAATCATGTAATGCTTGTTTTCCAGTATTGCTTTCTTAGGCATTTCCTGATGCT
Organism: Protopterus annectens; assembly: GCF_019279795.1. NCBI lineage: Eukaryota > Metazoa > Chordata > Ceratodontiformes > Protopteridae > Protopterus > Protopterus annectens. Next base: position 1,090,470,018 of record NC_056728.1, read on the forward strand.
GTGAAGAGAAGCCTGTCTGTTATACATATAGTATGAATGCACATTGTAAACTCTATACATATATTCAAGCAAACTTTTTCTTTCAGCATATTTACAACAGAATTAATTTCACTCTTATATTCATAGTATCTAACAATTACTACTGATGATTGACAGATGTATCGGAAGGCTACATATATATATGTATATCATATGCATTACCTGGTTAGCCCATCAAAATCTTCCATCCTAGCCACAGGGGTAGTATTCTTTGCATTAGCGTATTCTAATGCATGTTAGTGTGGAGTGCAGAGGCATTCATTATCATTCTGTAGAAATACTGTATCATTATAATTCAGGCAAAATAGTATAACACTTGGATGTTACTGAGCCCTTCCTCCTACCACCTAATTTCCACCCATGACTGACAAAGCAAGGAAACATTCCCAACTACTGAGTATAAGCAGAAGTACAGTAATACAAGCAGAAATGGCAAACTTATCTGGGTCATCCATGTAAGAATTAGTCACAAAAGTAATAATTCCAGTTATCGCATCTGACCATCACTCTGGTTACAATAAGACGCATCAGTTTTCCTCAGTGCACTATGTGCATATTTTTAACACATAATAAATTATTCTTGAAATCTGGATACATAAAGAAATTACAGTAACCATCACTGAAACCTGAGCTATAGATAACCTATTCTTGTTACACCGTATCTGTATTACGATCTTCAGCAGTCTGACCATGTATGCACAAGCACTTCCCTGGTACACAAATTAATATTTTTCCCCTACCAACATCTTCATTACTACATGTTATACACATGTCCCTAAATGAAACATTCACCCAAATGACCCCTTCAGGAAAATGTTGAGATACGCACTATCACTATATATATATATATATATATATATATATATATATATATATATATATATATATATATGTATGTGTGTGTGTGTGTGTATATATATATATATATATATATATATATATATATATGTATATATACACACACACACACACACACACACACACACACACACACACGTGTGACCAATGTATATATGTGCAAGTACATTATGTACATGCATATATCCATATACACACATGCACAAATATAATGTGTGTGTGTGTCTGTAGCAAGAAAAAAATCAGGGATTTAGGAGGGTAGGCAGTTGATTAAAAATGAGGGGGGGGGGGGTTGCTTACAATTACTCCAAGCAGAAAAAAAAACACAACCTGACTTGTGCATTCATCAAAGTGATAACAACTTCTGCTTATGTGAATAACAGAGTCAGCAGCTGAGACTTTTCCCAGAAAAGTGATAATGACTCAGTGCCATATTGTAACTGCACGTACTGCTAATGTGATAATGACCTTCCTTTCATTACTGCAAAGGTATGCATGCTGAGACACAGGTGCTAATTGCTGCACATAACCTGTTGAGTAGGCATTCATTATATTACATTGTGCAGCTGTTATGTAACACAGACTCATTATCATCAACCTGAGTCATTCAGTCAAATAGTATAACAGTTAGGTATTACTGAGCCCTTCCTCCCACCTAAATTCCATACGACTGACCAAGCCAGGAGAAAAAAACCTGAAACTCTTCCTTCAAGTGTACATGTTCATTCCTGTCCAAGTGAATCTCCTGTACCACTGCTTTTTGCATTCTACACGTAAATGTATACCATTACCTTTTATCTGTACTGGAAAGGCCATTTACATTTCAGGTTAGAATAGCTGCACTGTCTATAGTAACCAGTAAACATTACTACCACTGATAATGCTAGACATTTTTGCACATAATACTCCATCTGGCAGCTTAGATAAATACACTTGCAGTTAACAGGCAGGTAAACTTCTACATATTAGCATTTTTTCACTCCTTTTAGAATTTTGTACTTTTTTTTTTCCAAATACAGTAGTGCCCAACTTACACACCCTTTCCTTTCTAAAACACGCAAATAACACAACTCATAATTCAGACATTATGTTATATTGGATCTTATTGTATCATAAATATAACAGAAGTCAATTTAAAAGAAGCATGCGACCCTTCCACCTAAAACCTAACACTCCACCTACATGAGAACTCTCATAAGCTTTACCTACTTTGAGGTTATTCATGCTACAGCAAATTATTTCACCTGTAGTTATTATAAAACTAATGTTAATTTCTTTCCATCACAGGACAACTGCAAACATCTAATAAAAAATTAAATATTTCACTAAAGTAAAAAGCAACAGTAGTCTACCCATAATCTAATGTTACACCTGTTTACTAAATTATTTCTTATACTGCAATTACCAAGGAAGTGCTTTTATTTAGAAACCAGTAATTTCACTTCTTCCTATACTTTCATTTCCCCCTTTTCAGAAAGGTCCATGCCATTGTCCTTTTAGCTAAAATTGTTCTCTCGCTAGCAAGATGCCAATAAAAATGTTCGAGCACAATGTTTAGTCAATTCCTCACTGATGTCCGATTTTGTTCAAGTGCATGCAGTTCCAAGTGCCTCATAAACTTGTCAGTTATCACAGTTTCACAACTTCATTTCATTTTTAAAGCTATTTACCTTAAAAAAAATGTAAGAATCTACATGTAGAGATGTATGTGCCTTTCTATCTACACAAACTGTTGCTATTAGTACTAAAAAATAACTAGCGAGGTTCCAAAAAGCAGTAAACAGTATAATTTGCCTCCTTGGAAGGTATCGGCTGCACCACACAATGGGAAGGTGATGAAAATGCCTTTCCCTTCCCCCTTCCACCTGCACAGGAGCTGGCAGCATATGAACAATGAAGACAAGTGAAAAACTAGAAAACGAGGGAGGAATACCAACAGATTTAATGCATATGTTGCAAAAGGAAAATCATGAGAAACCCAAAAAAGAGGTAGATGGCAGTAATTTAATTCAGTTAAGGTTTTTTTTTTAATATGTTCGGACAATATCAATTCAGAATCTATGGTGTTAAATGCGTCTGGTTGTGAGCTGACAAATGATCAGTGTCATACTTGGCTCAAGAAAAAAAGCTCATAAAACCGCTCAGAAAAAATAGTTATATATTCAAAACCCATCGCTACACAGTTTGAAGATCTACAACTCAGAACAAAGCAAAATCGGAAGGGTAATACCAGAACTGCAGGATTCATCATCAGTTTACTACTTTACCTCGTGATCTGACAGACTAAATTTTAAGACTACCTCCAGAGTTACAAAGCAAACAATTAAAAAAATAGAATTAAAATCTAGGAGATACTTATTCAGTCTAATAAGCCAGCACTCGCATGTTTACTTCCAAAATCAATATACAAAAGCATTCTGGGCTGCAGTTTGTGGTGCCTGAAGTTGCTGGCATTTCAGTGTTGCGACCCATCCCATCATGACCATGAATACGCAAAACATATACAGAAATTAGCTTTGTTACGAACGGTATTCAGATGTGGATAAATCTGCAATCCAGCCACAAGAAATAGTGCAGCTGCTAAAAGAGCAGTCTACAGCTTCAGTCCCTTTGAATAACTGATGTCAGGGTAGCGCATTGGGTCTGTGTGTATGTATAAAAAGCTATAATGACTTAGCTACTCTGCAAATTAAGTGGAAAAACAACCCCTGAATAAAGGACACCAAGGAAGGAATATATTAGTCGGTGCAAGCCAATGATCCAAAGTAAAGCAATAATCCGGTGATCACCGCACAGACATGTAGACATTGCATTAAGAGGTCTAAACAAGTAAACAGTCTACACAATTAGTCTTTTACAATGCAAGGAAGCTACAGCAAGTAATTTATTGGATGGCTACAGATTGTATCAACAACCGCTGGTGATCACTGTTTTCGGCATCGTTAACTCACAGACATTGGATCTTTTCTTTTAACTTTAACTGCACTATGACATGCAATTCCAACTCTGAATTTTATTACATGCATGATTTCTAGCAATCCATTACCTTATCGTGAGGAATAAAGATTTTTTTTTGGTTTGACAAAAATGTCAGTACCTGTTTGCCGATCGTGTATAATATAGACAGGATTGATAAAAATATAAAATTACATCGGCTATTGGCAGTTGCAATATCCAATTAAATTTATGCAAAATAAATAAATAAATAATCACCACACACATTTTCAGAACTGGTGCAAACAATGCCCGCTCTATTTATATCCAAACAATAATTATTCCTAAAGATATAGAAACTGTGGTGGGTTACGCAAGTGGTGGCTTGGATTGCAAGAATCCGATTGGCTGGCACCACTTGCTTTATCAACAACTTTTAAAGTAGCTTTTCTACTACAACTTTAACGTGAACTTAATGTAAAAACACACTGAATCATAACTATATAAGGGAAACTACAAGTTCAGTTATGATTTCAGCGTGTATTACATTAAACTGATCTACAAATCTGCAGTACAATTTCTCTCGCTTGTGGAAGGCACTCAGGGGTAACAGCTTGGAATTAGTATCTTCTCATGGCGCTTTCGGTGTTAAGCACAGAGGCGCCATGAAAAGGTACTCGGGGTTAATGAGTTAAAGGAAGCCTACCTGCACATCCCAATCGGGGAATCTTGCAGAAGATACCTATGCTTCAAAGCAGGCTACACGCACTATCAGTTCTCTGCACTGCCCTTTGGCTTATCTACTGCGCCCTGGGTATTCACAAAGTGCCTAGCTCCAGTCATTGCATTTTGCAGGCAAAGAAATATTCAAATATACCCATACCTGGATGATTGTCTAATTCAGGCAGAAAGCCAGGACATGCTTTTGAATCATCTGGCATTTGTACAAAAGGTGATAAATTGTCTGGGGTACACCATAAACAAAAAGAAATCACATCTGGTACCCTGTCAACAAATTATATTCCTGGGAGCAAGCTTGAACACAACTTCCCAGATGGCTTTCCTCACGCCAGAGAAACAAATTCATTTGACAACTTACTTCAAACTCATGGCCACAAAAACCCTGCTATCTGCAAGGCAAATACTGCAAGCCTTTGGGTTCATGGCCTCCTGCATTGTACTAATTCCAAATGCAAGACTGCGTATGAGGAAACTACAATGGTATCTAAAAAGCCTATGGTGTCGACATTCTCAGAATCTAGAAGCAATGATTCCTATCATACCTTGCCTACGATTAGAGTTCCTTTGGTGGTCAGAGGCCTGCCACCAGCTAGGGACTACCATTCACTCTACCCCCTGCCGCCCAAACCCTAACAACAGACGCATCAGACTATGCATGGGGGGCTCACCTGGCAGGGAAGTGCATTCAGGGCAAATGGAACCCAAGTCAAATGCACCTGCATATCAATCAAAAAGAAATGTTAGCTGTACAGAATGCTCTGACTGCCTTCAAGGACCACATTCTTCCAGGACAATTAATGGTAAAGACTAACAACACAACTGTTAAGTGGTACATAAACAAGCAGGGGGGCACACATTCTTACCCCCTCTGCAGACTAGCCATGGCTCTGTGGAACACAGCCTTGAGCTACCAAGTGCATCTACAGACTCAATTCCTGCCAGGAAAACTAAATACACTGGCAGAGGAACTAAGCAGAAATCTCACAGACCCACATGAGTGGAAACTGGAACCAAAGACTTTCAACATGTTGATAAACAAATGGGGGAACCCAGATATAGACCTGTTTGCCTCCCCCCAGAACTACCAATTGGACAAATTCTGCACAAGGACTCCCCACAAATAAGCTTGGAAAGTGGATGCTCTGTCCTTCAGCTGGAAAAATCTGTCGGTTTATGTCTTTCCTCCTCTGCCTCCCCTCTCCAAAGTACTACTAAAGTTCAAAGAGAACAAACCAAGGACGATACTGACGATACTGATTGCACCAGACTGGCCACACCAACACTGGTACCCCCTCTTGCACAGTGTGTCACTGCTGGCTCCATGGCTCCTGCCCCAGACCCAGCTCTCAAAGCAGGAGAGCCAGATCCTGCACCCTCAGTTTCAAACCCTGAACCGGGCGACCTGGCTAATTACCTAATCTCTCTGTTACCATCCCTCAGTAAACAAGTGTTGGATATCATTTTGGAGGCAAGGAGGCCTAGTACTAGAAAATTTTATGCTGAAAAATGGAAAAGATTCTGTGCCTGGAACCAAAGTCAGGGGATGGGCACAGCAGCACCCAATTTACCTTAGATTCTTCAATACTTAACTGAGATGCTTCACAAGGGCCTTTCTTTTTCCTCCATCAAAATTCACACCTCAGCCATTTCAGCTTTTTACAACACAGAACCACCCCTCTTCTCTCATCCACTTCTCAAGCAGTTCCTCAGAGGGGCCAAAAACTTAAGACCACCCAGGAGAGCCCCAACTCCAGCCTAGGACCTTAACTTTGTATTGGAAAAACTCACTTTTCCTCCTTTTGAGCCAGCTGCAAGTGCAGAGTTAAAATTCCTTTATTGGAAAACAGCCTTCCCTTTTAGCAATCAATTCAGCAAGAAGGGTATCTGAATTACAGGCCCTTATGGCAGTGGAGCCTTTCATCATCTTTCATGCGGACAGGGTGTCCCTCAGGACCAATCTCTCCTTCATGCCCAATGTGGTATCCAGTGTGGCACTTAATCAGTCCATTCATTTGCCAACCTTCTTTTCTAATCCACAGAACAAAGGGGAACGGATACTGCACTCCTTAGATGTGCACACAGAACTTAGATTTTACTTGGACAGGACTAAACCTCAAAGGAAATCTGAACAACTGCTGGTGGCATTTGCTGCAGGGGCAGAGGGGAAGGCTGTTTCAAAGCAAACCATTTCTAAATGGGTAGGCCATTGCATTCATTTCTGCCATAAGCACCATGGAAAACCTATCCCACAGGGGAATAGACCCCATTCAACCAGGGCTGCATCTACCTGTACAGCCTTTCTCAGAGGTGTCCCTACCAGGGACATCGTAGAAGCTGCTACCTGGTGTTCTGTACATACTTTCACCAAGCATTACCGTTTGCCAGTTTTCTCTAAATCTAGAGCTGGCTTTGCCACTGCAGTCTTGCAGGGCATTATAGCTGGTCCTAATGCTATCTAAATTCCTCCTCCCATCCTTAGCTTTGGGAATCTACCCACATATGATAACTGCAACATTGAAACACGAAGAACATAGTACAGTTGTGTACACTTACCATAAAAGTAGATGTTTGAGTGTGTTCACTGTTGCAGTCCTGGATGTCCTTCAAGAATGCAACTGCAGTCCTGACATATGGGTTGTCCTGCCTCAGGCAGCCCCTCGGTCGGCCGGATTCCAAAGTCTGGGTCCGGCGTCGGCTGATGTCGCCTCTTCCCCGACGTCAGAGCGGCTGGGGTATAAAAGCATCAGCCGACGCCATCTTCTCCAGTCTTTCTTGCCGTGCAGTGCCCGAAGTAGAAGCAGTTCGCAAGTGCCGGTCGGCCAGCTCCTGTGTTTTCAGTTACCGAAGTCATCAAAAAGCTAAGTACCCCATTGGGGAACCTTTTCTTGCCTCAGCCGATGTCAGATAAAACTGCAAAAGTTAATAATTGTTTGTCTTGTGGTAAACAAATACCTCATAAGGACTTCCATTCTTACTGCCTTCCCTGCCTGGGCCCAGACCACGACTTCTCGGCCTGTGCTGCCTGTGCTTGCTTCAATAAGCGCACACTCAGGCGCCGGGCAGAATTTGCTGAAGACTTTTTTGGGGAAAATTTCTCCTATATCATGCCGTCGGAACAACCGACAACACATATTTCCAAAAAACGGAAGGACCGGGACCGACATTCTCGGCCTGTGACTTCCACCGACGCCACGCCAAAGCCTACCGCGAGTGCATCGGTCTCTTCGGAGGCGGTAATTCAACCGCTCCAGACCGACGACACCGCTTTACCGCACACTTCGGTCCCGGAGGTTACCCCGGTGCCGGTTGTTGATTTTCCTCCTGAAACCGAAGCCCAGGAATTACCTGATACCATACCGGTGGATAAAGTTACTCCAGCACATGGGGCAGCTAGGCCTCCGGTCTCTATGTCCATCAAGGCCTACACACGTGCTAAGGCTGCCAGCCAGGCTAAGGCTCACCCTCCTAAATCCTTTTCCCAGGGTTCCACTTCTGATAAACAGATCATGACTTTAGCTGCAGATCTAATTTCTTTAATCAGAGGCTCTCAGGCACATCCAGACAGAGGTTCTCAGCCGCCTGCAGATAAAAGGCCTAGGGTTGAGCAGACAGATACCCTTTCCTCAGATGAAGCCTCTGGGGACTCAGACCATTCAGATTCCCAGGAAGAATCCTTCCAGGCCTACGAGGATTCTGATGCTGATGAATCCATTTCCTCTGCCTCTCCTCCAGTGGATATTTCTTTCGGGGAAATTCTCCACTCCATGAGAGAGCATTTTCAGTGGCAGGGCCAGGATTTCTCTGACTCCAGGAAAAGGCTACGTACTTTCCGTAAGTTACCCCAGCACAGGCCTTTAGCTATTCCACCAGTGTTAGATGTATTGGATGATGTGTACTCAGACTCGAGTGCTTCTCCTGATTCTCTCCCTCCTGCTCCTGTCAAGCCAGACAGATATTACAGGGTTCCTGAAACTCATAAGCATCTCTTTAAGGCCCACTCTGTGGATCTAGAAACTATTTCTCAGGGGCCCAAAGGAGTGGCCACCTCCACGGCCAATAACCCTTTGCCCGCAGACAGGGAATCTAGGTCCTTGGAGAGATGGGGCAAAAAAGTTTATACCTCAACCACCCTTGCCATGAGGGCACTTAACTGTCTTTTTCATTTGTTTCAGTATCAGGATTTCTTGATGGATGATTTGCATAAAAAGTTAGCCTCTCCTGAGCCTTTAGATAGAAAGGCCTTGCAGGATTTGGTTCATAATATTCAGCAGGTTAGCAGTCATTTTCTTCAGTGTGGTTATGATGCATTGGAAGCTTCATGTAGGGCAGCTATGACAGGGGCCGTGATTCGTAGACATGCTTGGTTGAAAGAACAGGCATTGCCAGATCATGTTAAAGTAAAGCTCCTAGACGTACCTCTGGAAAAACAGAAGCTGTTTGGTGCTAATGCACAGGATGTGTTGAAATCTATTGAGGAAAAGGCTAAATCAGTACAAACAGTCAAAGATTTCCTCCAGGTTCAGCCACTGAGGTTCAGCAGGAATTGGCCTTTAAAGAATTGGTCCTTTCCAGACACTGACAAGTTCCAAAGGGGAAAAAACAGGCTTGCTCGAGGTAGAGGGCAATACCGAGGCTCCTACAGGGGCCGCCACTGGCAACCAACTAATCAGAGAAGTGGCGCAGGGACTTCTACTGCTCCACAGGGACAATCACAATGACTTGACTTTGACACCGCCGACCAAGGCTCAAAGAGAAGCACCTTTAGGCAGAAAATTATCCTTATTTTCAAAGAATTGGCACGTTTTAACAAAAGACAAATGGATTCTGGACATAATGGACAAAGGTTACAGGTTCCACTTCCATACCTTACCAACAAGACAAGGCATGCCAAACCTGCCACAAAATCAAAGGGCAGAGGCACTCATACAAGTTTCAAACCTGTTACAGATCAAAGCAATAGAAAAGGTTCTTCCTTAGGAACAAGGTCAGGGATTCTACTCAAGACTGTTCCTTGTTCCAAGAAAAGAAAAGCAATGAAGACCTATACTGGACTTGTCCGCTCTAAACACTTTTCTCATTGTGCCAAAATTCAAAATGCTGACGTTACAGCAACTTCTTCCCATGCTGGGCAAGGGGTCTTGGCTGGTTACTCTGGACCTCAAGGAGGCATACTTGCATGTCCCAATCAGACACAGTTGCAGAAGATACCTCAGATTTCTTGCAGTGTCAGAGCATTATCAATTCTCAGCATTGCCGTTTGGCTTATCTACTGCGCCCAGAGTATTCACGAAATGCCTGGCATCAGTAATTGCACATTGCAGACTCCAGGGGATACAAATATACCCTTACCTGGAAGACTGCCTTATACAAGCGGACAGCAAACAAGCCTTGATAAGAAACTTGGACTATGTCATACACTTACTACAGGCTTTGGGATACACAGTCAACATTCAAAAATCAGGACTACTGCCATCCCAACAAATAATTTTTCTAGGAGCCAAACTGGACACAAACTCACAAATGGCTTTCCTCACAGAAGAAAAACAAGAACAATTACCAGATTACTTCAAAAGCCTAGCAAAGCTCACCCAGATGACTGCAAGAAATATCCTGCAGGCCCTGGGTTTCATGGCATCTTGCATTCTTCTGATTCCACTGGCAAGACTACACATGAGAAAACTACAATGGTACCTAAAAAGTTTATGGTCTCAACACAGCCACAACTTAGAAGAAATTATACCACTCATTCCATGTCTTCAAAAGGAATTTTTGTGGTGGGCACAAGCAAGTCAGTTAAACAAAGGCATATCTTTCAACAAACCTCAAGCAAGTCAAACCATTGCAACAGACGCCTCAGATCATGGATGGGGGGCGCACATGGAGGGCAGATGCATGCAAGGGCAATGGGCTCCCCGGGAAATGCATCTGCACATAAATCAAAAAGAGATGTTGGCAGTGATTCATGCAATCGAGGCCTTCAGAAAATTTCTTCAGCAAGGTCATCTGCTAATAAAAACAGACAACACCACTGTCATGTGGTACATAAACAAACAGGGAGGCACTCATTCTTACCCCCTCTGCAGACTAACAATGACTCTTTGGGAAAAGGCCCTGAAACTGAACTTACAGTTGCAATCCCAGTTTGTTCCAGGCAAGGACAATGTTCTGGCGGACAGTCTAAGCAGAAACATTTTGGACCCGCACGAATGGATGCTGCATCCAGACATTTTTTCACAAATAACTCATGCATGGGGAAGGCCGGACATAGATCTCTTTGCCTCTCACCTCAATCATCATCTGAAGAAGTTCTGTTCGAGGACACACCATCCTCAAGCCTGGAGAATGGATGCTCTCTCCTTCAGCTGGAATTCTCTGACAATCTATGCATTCCCACCTCTACCATTAATGACCAAGGTGTTTCTGAAGATCAAAGCAGAACAACTGAAAGGTATTTTGATAGCTCCAGACTGGCCAAGGCAGCACTGGTATCCATTACTAAGGAGCATATCTCACACCAAGCCGTGGCCCCTGCCTCAATGGCCTCTGCTTCTAACTCAGCACAAATACAGGACTATTCATCCCAACCTGCAAACATTGCAGCTGACAGCTTGGAGGGTCCCATGAATTCTATCCATATCTCTCTCTCCAAAAAAGTTCAAGAGATCTTACTGGAAGCACGCAGACCTTCCACCAGAAAAACTTATTCAGCCAAATGTAAGAGATTCATCACCTGGAATGCCAACAAGGGTCAGGATGCATCAGTAATAAGCATGCCACAAATACTAGAATACTTGGCAGAAATGCTTCATAGTGGCCTTTCATATTCTTCCATAAAAATACACGCTTCAGCAATCTCAGCAAAATACAACTGTGATCCACCTGTGTTTTCACATCCTTTGCTAAGACAGTTTCTAAGAGGGATAAAGAATATCAAACCTCCCAGGAAACCACCAGTGCCTGCATGGGACCTCAACTTCGTCTTGGAAAAATTAACTCTTCCTCCTTTTGAGCCAGCAGCATCTTCAGAAATGCAATTTCTCTCCTGGAAAACAGTTTTCCTGTTGGCAGTTACCTCAGCAAGAAGAGTCTCGGAGATACAGGCCCTCATGGCAGTACCTCCATTCCTCATTTTTCATCAGGACAGAGTTTCTTTAAGAACCAGTCCTTCATTCATGCCAAAAGTGATAGCCAGGGTGTCTCTAAATCAAGCAATTCACCTGCCTACTTTCTTTCCCAATCCTCAAAATAAAGGAGAAAAGCTGCTGCACACTTTGGATATACACAGACAATTACGCTACTACTTGGACAGAACAAAGGCCAACAGAAAGTCTGACCAACTATTTGTAGCTTACGCTGCTGGAGTGCAAGGAAAGGCAATTTCCAAACAAACAATTTCAAAATGGATTGGACACTGCATCAGATTCTGTTACTCTTTCCATGGAAAAGGTGTGCCAGCCAATATCAGGCCACACTCCACCAGAGCTATAGCCACCTCCACAGCCTTTCTAAGAGGGGTGGCTAAAAAGGACATTCTAGAAGCTGCTACATGGAGCTCCGTGCATACATTTTCCAAACACTACAACCTGCCTTTATACTCCAGATCCAGAGCAGGCTTTGCTTCGGCAGTCCTGCAGGGCATTTTAGCTACACCATCTTTTTCTTAGATCCTACCACCCCCAGCTTGGCTATGGTATTCAACCCATATGTCAGGACTGCAGTTGCATTCTTGAAGGACATAGTACAGTTTTGTACCTACCATAAATGTAGATGTCCGATAGATATGCAACTGCAGTCAGGTTTACCCTCCCTCCTACCCCTCTGTAATTTACTTTTTTGGGTCCATTACCCCTTTTCCAACTTAGCTGGGGATAGCTTTTATGGTGTATCTGTTTATTACTGTTGTGCATGTCTGGAATTTTATTCATTCTCTAAATTTAGCCTTCTTTGGAGGGCACCTGGCATCTGGGGCAAGAAACACTGAAGAAGATGGCATCGGCTGATGCTTTTATACCCCAGCCACTCTGATGTCGGGGAAGAGGCGACATCAGCCGATGCCGGACCCAGACTTTGGAATCCGGCCGACCGAGGGGCTGCCTGAGGCAGAATAACCCATATGTCAGGACTGCAGTTGCATATCTATCAGACATCTACATTTATGGTAGGTACAAAACTGTACTTTACCCTCCCTCCAGCCCCCTGACTTCTTTTGGCTATACCTCTACTCTCCTTTACTATGAGCTTTTTGGTGTATTTGCTTTTTTGTTGGAGGCATAACCTTGTGTGTGTGTGTGTGTGTGTGTGTGTGTGTGTGTGTGTGTGTATATATATATATATATATATATATATTTAATTGCTTCCCATTAGGGGGTCACCTGACATCTGGGGCAAGAAAAACTGATGTAATGGTGTCGGCTGCATGCTTTATACCCGACTACCTGACATCACGGAAGATGAGACAGCAAACGACGCAGGACCCAAGACTTTGATAATCAGGCTGACTTGACTGAGGGCAACTGCAAGCAGGAAACCCAAATGTGATGACTGCAACAGTGAATACACTCGAACATCTACATTTATGGTAAGTGTACACAACTGTACCTTTGGAGTCATCAGCAAACTGTCAGCCACAGTCCTTCAGTTTTAGTCTGTACTTCTGAGAAGTAGATTCCGAACTGTAGGGGTCCCAGAACCAGTCTCTGTGGAACACTACTGGTTACAGGTCTGCTGGAGGCGATGTAATCCCCTATTTTGACCGTATGAGTTCTATCAGTGAGCTAGTTTGCAACCCACCTGAAAATGTATGGGTTAATACACAGCTGGGTGTGTCTGTCAATGATGTATGAGTGGGGGATTGTGTCAAAAGTTTTGGCTAAGTCTAGGTAGGCCGTATGCACAAATTTGCTCTCGTCTAGGGCATTGTTCTTTATTGACATTTTCTTGCACCCATAAATTTTTAAAGGACCGTCTTAAGAGTATGAAGGGCTTGGCACTATTTCAAAGTACAAGGAGTTCATTTCAAAAGCAGTGGAGACGGTGGGTTGTTAAGTCTATCACCTTTTTCATGTTTACAGATATTTTAACTTTGGTAGCAGTTTGTTACTTTTTATACACAGTCTTGAACAGACATATTTTTGTTAAGGGGGGGCTTGGAAAACAAGGCATAAATCCCCCAGTAGAAGGTACAGTTTGAAGAATACATTCAGTACTTTCAGTCTAGCTGACTAGCACAGGTTGCTGAGCTTTATAGTCATTTTTGAAACTGACCTTTGTACCACATCTAGCAGAGTAATGTGTTTCAACAGAACACTGCAGATAGGAGTACTGACAAGTGAGGAGCACCAGTGAACAGGGATTTCCCTGGGCTGAGACAGTAATTTCCCTTTTGTGAGTCACACTTGTAGGCCTTGCTTACTACTGTACCATCCTAGTTTGGTCAGAGGAAGAAATCCTTTTTTGTGATTGCAGCAAAGTCCTTATAACAGCCTCTGCCTCTGTGTTCAAGGGGGGCAGAAATCACTCACTTCCCTAAAGTGAAAATGTTACATTTATTTATGTTTAGTGCCGAGACATCCCCTTTACACCAGCACTAAGTATGTTTGTTCCTGTCTAGGAATCTGTGTATACCGCAGTTAAGAGAACAAGGATTCTAAGTTTGCAGACTCCAAACTTAGTAAGAGGTTTTGTCTGCTATTTATACTTCAGGAAGAAAATAAAATAAGATGCTGAAAAGTAATGTCATAAGCGTGAATCCCTGTGACCCTGCACTGGACACTTGAAATGCTGTGGACATCCGTGCCCTACTGGTTAGGTTCTGTTTCTTCAGTATAGTGGGCAACATAAATATTAGCCCCAAGTGTATTATTTGTAATCCCTTTGTAATAGTGCCATATGTCTTGGCCAGATTTAAGTAGGCTATGTGAGCCGAAACTCTGTCATTGTGGCCAGTGGGCCTCCACTCTCAGAAAAGGTAACCAGATAACTGTTTGTATGACCTACATTTTACAAACCCATATTTAGTTTTTCTTTGTGTGTATCAGTTTGCCCATGTGAGTTGAGGCCCATTTTCACTGGATGCCTAAGAAGAAAGTCTCCAAATTTTGCAGTACACAATTTGCAGTGCATATTACACATTGGACATGAAATATATTGTATAACTTGCATTGCAAAGTTTGTGACAAATTCTTGTTTTTTTTTTACATATGTACTTAGAGTTCATTGAGGTATATAAGTCGGATAACGTTCACTGTGATGTGAACTGCATTAATGCAGTCCTAAAGAGCTGCAAGTTTTGGCTGTAAAGAAGCCTAGATCACCAATAAAGCTGAGCTGGGTGCTAGTTCATACACTGTGCAGAAAAAAAAAACATAAAGTGCGTATGTTAAAGAAATAAATACATTATTTTGACTTTTTAGTAGGTGCTGTAGAGTTACGCTTGAAAACAATGTAATGAGCATCTTAATTTGATTCACACTGATAGAATTTCTTTGAACAGCAGGAATTTGAATTTCTTTGAACAGCAGGAATTTGGTTCCATAGGACTCCCACCAAGATTTTGAACTGTGTATCCTTAAGAGTTGTAACTTTTGGTGGTTTCCATTCAGTTTGTGTATCATTCAGCAAAGAGATGAAGTGTGGGAAGGGATTTTAGGATAAAGAAAGCAGCAAGTAAATTAGTGAGCAAAGGTAAGTTGCTGGTAGTTTCATCTAATTTTGAATGAAGGACTATTTATGGACAATAGGAGGTCTAGTAAGAGGGTTGTAGATGTCATATCAGAAATTAATTTAGTACACTTGTCAACATCCACAATTGTAGTAACTTTCTTTAATATTAGACCTCTGTAGAACATGCAGCCATGGAATAACAACTAGATTAAAATTTTTATCCTTTGGAGATCTAGTATTTAATTGCATTTTTTGACCTTGTACAAGGTATGTGGTACAATTGGAGAGTAGAGTTTCATTTAGAAGGGACCAGTGTATTTTGTTATGCCAGTACTGACAGTCTTGTATGTAGATGACAGGTATTAGGGAAAGAGGTAGCATGATAATATACTCCTGAGGAGAATAGAATAGCTTTTGTTTGAGCTTTTTAGAAGGTGTTGGTTTTGAAGCCAGCTTTCGAGAGAAAAAAAAAACAAAAAGTTGAGATCCCTCATCAAAACCTCTAAAGCCAGCTGTGAAGGCAGAATTGCAGCAGACACTAAAAACAACCACAAAGACTTCTGTAGTTGTATCAATAATCTCCATGGCAATACCCAGGTTTGCTGTGAGTTGCTGCATAATGGTACCTCCTATACTGAGCCAACAGATATTGCCAACATACTGGCCGACAGATTAAGTGCCAACTTTACCCCCCCCCCCCCCAAAGTCCAATCACAATACTGAAGAAATGCTAGGCACCCAGCATTACTGCAGCACAGGTTAAAACTGCATTTGTCCAAGGCCAAGAATACAGCTTCCATGGGACCTGACAATATCCCTCGATGTGTTCTACATGAACTACAAAGTGAACTGGCACCACATCTGTGTGCTCTGTTCAGTCACAGCCTCACCTCAGGCTTTGTCTGTACTGAACGGCACACTGCTACAGTCATCCCTCTCCATAAAGGGGGAGTGACTACTGACCCTGGGAATTATCGCCCCATTAGCCTGACGAGTCTGATATGTAAGGCTGTGGAGCGCATCATCATGGACCTAATTAACAAGGATATAGGGAATTCCCAAATTCTAGACCCCACTCAATTTGGTTTTGTGAAAGGTAGATCATGCTTGCTCAACCTGGTTGACTTCTTTGAGTCAGTCACCAGAGCTATGGATAAGGCCAAGGCAGTTCATATAGCCTACCTCGATCTGGCCAAGGCTTTTGATACCATTTCCCACTCGGGAATTATGGATAAACTCACCAAACTAGGTATCAACCCCTGTATCACTAGATGGATTGCAAATTGGCTCACAGAACCCACAGTGTGAAAGTAGCGGACTCCAAGTCAGATTGACGACCTGTCACGAGTGGATTCCCACAGGGATCGGTCCTGGGTCCTCTCTTGTTTGGCATCTATTTCTCAGAAGTCCATGCCAACACGGAGGGACACTGGCTGACCAAGTTCGCATATGACTGCAAGCTGGGAGCCATTATTAACTCCCCAAATGATGTAGACATCCTACAGAAAGGCCTCACTGAGATCATTGACTGGTGTCGAAACCATGGCCTTAAGCTTAATGCAAAAAAATGCGTCACCATCCCTTTTGAGAAAAACTCAGTCCCCACTAATTACCACATCGATGGGGGCCCACTGAACACTGAAGGCGTTATAAGAGATTTGGAGGCACAGGTTGACAGCATCCTCTCCTTCAACCACCACATTGCCACTGTGGTCAGAAAGTCCTTCTATGTGGCACATCTCATTACCAAGGGTTTTGCATCCAGGAAGAAAGAGGTCATCGTCTTCGTGTACTCTTCCCTCATTAGGCCAATCATCGAGTATAATGCCCTATTTGGCATGTACCTCACATGCAACAGCTGGAAGGGCCACAAAAGTACCACACAAAGAGGATCCTAGGCCTTAAATACATGTCCTACATGGACAGACTAAAAAAACTCAAGCTACTCTCGGTCTCATATCATCTACTAAGAGGCGATCTCTGCTTAACTTACAAATCCATGTCTGACACAGCTCTGTTAGAAATGCATCTAAAGCAATCGCAATCCCTCCGCACACACGCTCCAGAAATCTCAACCTCATTACCACAATCAACAGAACATGCTGGAGGGACAGGTTCATAACTCAGAGACTGCCCATGCTCTGGAATAGACTTCCCATACATGTCAAGCAGAGCACCTCACTGGCCTTCTTCAAGAGAAATCTTGAGTGGATGGAAAATTGAAAATTCACCCTGGGGATCACTCTAGTGACTCTTCTTGATGGAGGCATTGGGAACTAACATCAGGCAGCACGATGCCAGGGCACTTCTATGGGCTAGGCTTGTAAAGGCTCCAGGGCCATTAGCCTAGTACACACCTATAAACCTATGAGAGATAATCTATGTTAACATTTATATTTGATGTTATCCTCTTCATTCCTCCTCATGACTGGGGTCTTGGATCTGACCATTGGAGCCTGCTCGGCCACATTTTCCAGACTTGGGTCCAACTCTCGAGCTCCTCCCTTTACCCATAACGCACTATACCTACCCCAGCACCGCAGATTTCATTTGCCGCTTCAGCGAGCAGACACAGATCTGTGCTCTCGAGCAGTTTTTGGCTGGATAAGTACAAATTTTTCTTTACAACAGCTTCTGCCAGTAATATTTCTTGCCTTCTCCTCCTGCATTATCTTTCTCTTCCTATTTTCTCTTCATAGGACTTTAGACACGTAGTTGTGTGGTAGTTCATTCTTGTGCCTTTTAGTTCTGTGTTGGTATAGTTTTTCTTTCTCTACCTTTAACCTCTGTAACAAAAAAAAAAGGTGATAGTTTTGTAGTGGAAGTTTTGGTTTCAGTGCTAAACCACTTGTGTGTGTATTTGTTTTTGGCGGGCTTTAGGGCCAGTTCATTTCTGACGAGTTATGTCTGACATATCCTCTCCAGGGTTCAAGTGAAGCACTTGTGGGCATAAGATCCCCAACCAAGATGGCCACAAGTACTGTTTAGGTGCTGATCACCTTAAAGCTTCATGTGAGGTTTGCACATCCTTTAACTCACGTGTTCTCATGGATAGGCGCAACAAACTTATATTAAGGGGTCTGCTTCCTTCTTCTACTTCCAAGGCTCAGACTCCCTCCATGGCTTCATCCTCTTTTTCCAAGGAGGCTAAGAAGACTCTTGCTCTGCTTCCCCAAGAGACCCCTTGGAGCCAAAAACCAAATCAAAGAAAATTTCTGATCTGACCTCCACAGATCCGAAAAAAAACTACCTCCTTATTGGATCTGCAGGCCTCCTTGGATCCGACTGAGGTAATTCACTGTCACCTCCTTCTTCTTTGGCTCCGAAATCGGATCCTAAGGCTCTGTATCCAAGAGCTCAGAGAAAGTCCCCAAGCCAGTTAAGAAAATCTCCTTCACCTATGTTGAAGCACTCCAGACCTCCCGTGATGTCTTTTTTCGGGTGCTCTAGAAGCTGGTCCGAGGCAGACATGAAAGCACAGCAAGTTCACTGAATCAAAATTTATTGTTAGTAGCAACTACTAACAATATATTTTGATTCAGTGAACTTTAACTACTAACAATAAATTTTGATTCAGTGAACTTTCTTGTCATGCCTTTTTGGTGGATTTAGTTGGTGTTTACTTCTGGAGTCTGAGGCAGACATGGACAGGATGATGCGGAAGTTCCTCAAGGCACAGATTCAGATTGGGGTAGCTTCGGCTCTGATATGACTGTCTGCTTCGGAGATACAGGTTTCAGGACTCCCAAGAGTGTTTGCTTCGGTGCCGGGGAAACTGCCATCCTCGACTATGATGATGCCCCTCATCAGCCCTGCTCCTATTCCTTCGGAGCAGAGCAAATCTCAGAGCTCAGATATTGGTACCGGGTCCGGGGAAATGAGGTCGCCTCCATCCTTTTTGGGGCCATCCCTTCCCCTGGGTGCTTCGTCCCTTGACAGCTCAGGTCTGATTTCCTCTGGAGGCCACAGATCCAGAGTGAGTCTGGGCTGCCTTTCCTTCATTTCTTCTGCTCTGATGGAGATGGAAAAGGCTCCCTTCAGGAGGGTCGTCTTTCCAAGTAGTGGAAAGGGTATTTTCTTGTAGCAGAGAACTATCTCTTGTCCTGCAGCCTACCCACATACCCCCTTTGAGTTGTGGTCTTCAGCCTACTCATTCTGTCCCAAGCCAACCCGACCAAACAGTCTCCAGGATCTTCCTACCCAGGAAGGATCCCCATCTCTGATACTTCCTCGAGTACCTCGTGGAAGAAGTCGCCTGAATGAAGATGTGCAAAAGGAGGCACATCATCTCCCTGATGGAGTCATTAACTGAAGACACTGACTTTGATAAGGTAGAAGGATCCCCTCAATCCCCACCTGATGACTTCTTTTCTGGAGACATTCTCTAGATCCTGAAGCAGAAAGGTGGGTGGTCTGTCCAACCTCCTTCGCTTGAGACGTCTGTGTTCTTGGAGGTTTTGGGGTGGGTCCATCTGCATCTTGGGTAACCCCCCCCCTGTGGACGACCTCGTTGATCTGGTTTCCTGCTGAGCATGGAAGGAACTGTATACCATTAAGCCCATTTCTAAACATCCCCATAGCTTTCTGGTCCCACCGTCTGGCAAGAAACTCTGGAGTAAGGGCCCTGTAATTGATACCATTGTGGTGCTGGCAGTCACTAAGAAAGAACTGGCAGAGGAGAGTGCCAATGTCCGTCCACCTAACAAGAAGTGTAGAACATTGGACTGGTTCGGAAAGCGCATTTACGCCTCAGCCACTTTTGCACTGTGGTTGTTATCTAGCTTGTTTTACCCGGCTTCAGAGAGAGCTGATTAAGGAGCTCTCACCCTCTGTCTCTTGAGTCCATGCCTGCGGAGGAGCTTAAGGAACTTTCTCCCAAGCTGACCACTCTGTCATCCATTGTTAACTCCTCGATGAGGCTAATCTCATATACAGTGAAGGTATGTCACAGACTGCTGGTTCAGGCCTATCCCTAAGGACACATGCCTGGATGAGACTGTGTTTTTGCAGAACCCTTTAAGGCATACTTAATCAATGCCTTTTTGATGGCTCATCACTGTTTGGGCCTTCTGTAAGAGATGCACTCACCCACAGCCAAAAGGACGGGAAGACCCTTTCTGCCATGGGAATCAAGTTTTCTACACCTCAGGTATCTTTTTTTGATGAACCAGCATGGAGGCAAGAAAATTTGGTTCTGTAAATCCCAAGGGCCTTTCCAGGATCTGCACGGGGAGCCTTCCTCCAGAGGTAAAGGAGAATGGTTTAATGGTTGATATTGCCCTAGAGGCAGAGGGGTTCTGCAGAACCAGAGCTTCAGAGATACATTCCCTGACAAGTCCCATCAACACTTCTGAAGTGCTGCCCGACTGTCCATCTCTGGAGGCAGTCTGGGATAGACTTTCCTTGCACCCAGAAGCCTGGGCACACTTGACAACCAATTCTTGGGTGGTAAACGTAATATCCAGAGGTTACTACATTCCCTTTTTCCTCACCCCTTCAAACACCAACAAAAAACTTCCCGGCGCGCCACTCAGTCAGAGGGAGCAGGCAGCCCAAGAAATTCAGAAATTGCTGCAAACGAGTCATCCAAGAGGTCCCAACCGAACAGAGAGTATTTGGAACTTACTTGCGCTTCTTTTTAGTGCCGAAACCCATACAGGATCTAAGCAGTTTGAACCTTTATGCAAAGAAGTCAAGGTTCCGAATGGTTCTGGTTCAGTCTATTCTGCCCCTATTGTGCAAGAACAATTGAATGTGTTCAATAGATCTCAAAGATGTGTACTGTCATATCAAAATAGACAGGCATTCCAGAAGGTACCTGCGCTTTTGGCTGGGAGATGATCACTTTCAGTTCAGAGCACTGCCCTTGGGCTCACCACAGCTCCCTGGGTGTTCACCAAATGCATGACAGTCATAGTAGTTCACATACGAAAGGATTATGGGTGTTTCCATACTTAGATGAGTGGCTCCTCACAGCCCCAATGAGGCATCCACTTCTCCAAGTCAGAGATTTTTATTCACATCTCACACTCTCCGGGCATCACCTTAAATTTAGACAAGTCCAGTCCGACTCCTGTGCAGAACCTAGAATTTATAGAAACACAGTTTAACACAAGAGATCAAATAGCTTCTCTTCCCTTTCATCACATTAGGACACTGAGGAATCAAGTCTGAGAACTATTATCTCACCCCCCCCCCCACACACACACACATCTAGTCTTACAAGCCTTTGGATCGATGTCAGCAGCGAGCTTATTAGTTCCTCTGACGAGGTTCTCTATGTGAATCCTACAATGGACGTTAGCAGTACAATGGTCTATACTCTACCAACCTCTATCTGTTCCCATCAGACTGACACCAGTCTGCAAATGTCTTATTCGTTGGTGGATTCAGTCAAGTGGCCCACTTTTAGGCAGATCCTTCTCTACTCCTCCTCCACTATTCACAGAGACTACACATGCTTCCCAGTTGGGGTGGGGGGGCATTAGATGGGAAAGATGGTCCAAGGCACATGATCCCCTCTGGAGACCAGGATGCTTATCAGTGTCTCAAGATGAGAGCAGTTCTTCTAACGTTGCAAGCTGTTCAGCACGCTGTCCCTCTAGGGACCATTACAATTCACACCGACAACATGTCTGTAGTATGGTACATCAACAAACAAGGAGGAACCCGTTCTGACCCTTTGTGTAGAGAGGCTATGAGGGTGTTGGAATGAGTGATATCTTCGGACCACCTTCTGGTTGAAACTCACATTTCGGGGAGAACCAGCAAGCTAGCGGACAGACTCTGCAGATCTATCCTGATTCTGTATGAGTGGTCCCTCAGTCAGTGGCGAACATGATCTTCAACCATTGGGATCAGCCTTGCTGCAACCTTTTTGCCTCTCCCCTCAACAACAAGTGCAGTGAGTTCTTAAATCTGAACCCCCTCCGTGGGAGTCCCCAAAGGATGCTCTAGTGCACAATTGGCCCCTATGTCTCCTTTATGCCTATTCCCATCTTCTGCTGATCCTGAAGTTTCTTCAGAAGGCAAACAGGCTGAAGAGCTCAGTCATCCTCATTACCTTCTTCTGCCCTTGACAGATATGATTCCCCTTCCTCTGTTCTCATCTAAAATATTCTCCATAGATACTGGAGCCAAGACAGGACCTCTTCTCACCTGTCAGGATTGAAGAACCCCAATCATCATGCTTTCAAGTTGACCGCATGGTATCTCCACTTTCAGCTATAGTAAGACAGTCCAGCCTTGCTTCCTTGGTTCGTAACATCATCTTAGCCTCACAAAAGGTTTCAACTAAGAAAGTCTCCAACAATGAATAAAAAATGTCCATTGTTGGGCTGCAAGCAAAAATATTGATACTTTTTCAGCACCAGTCTCAGATATTTTGCTTTTTCGTAGTACCCTGTTTAAGGAAGGTGCAAGGTTCTCTGCCATTAAACTTCAGTTAGCTGCAGTTTCTGATTTTCTCATGGCTAGCCAATCTTGCTCCTTGTCTACCTGTAGATTATGCAAAACATTTATGAAAGGTATCTTCTTGCTGAGATCCCCCCACTGAAGACCCTTATCCACCTTGGGACCTCACTGTCGTGCTGCAGAGTTTGACTGAAAGACCTTTTGAGCCAGCAGCCAGTTGAAGCATGAAGTTTTTGTCATGGAAGATCATCTTTTTAGTTACTTCAGCAAAAAGAATTTCTGAGCTATAGGCGTTATCTTCCAAATCTCCATACATAATCTTTCATAAAGACAGAGTTTCGCTGCATACCAATCTTTTCTTTATGTATAGTTATCCCCTTTGGGAAAAACCATGTACCCATGATTACCACATAGGTGGCAGTACACTAAACACCGAAAGTGTGATGAGAGACTTAGGGACACAGGTGGACAGTGATCTCACCTTCGATAACCACATTGCCACAACAGGCGGAAAATCCTTCTATGTGGCACACCTCATCACTAAGGGCTTTTCATCCAGAAAAAAGGAGGCCATTGTCCCACTGTACTCATCCCTCATTAGACCCATTATAGAGTACAACGCCCCGTTTGGTATGTACCTCACAAGACATCTGTAACAGCTGGAAAGGCAGCAGAAATACCTCACTAAAGAATCACAGGACTAAAGCAGATGCCCTATACTGACTGTCTAAAAAAACTCCAGCTATACTCTGTGGCATATCGTCTACTCAGAGGCAATCTCTGCTTAACATACAAAGCCATGTCATACCCGGAACTGTTGGACATGCTCCACTTAAAGAAATCACAATCCCTCAGAGCCACATGCTCCATGGATCTAAACCTTGTCATCACAATGAACAAAACATGCTGGAGGGATAGGTTCCTGACCCAGAGACTCCCCAAGCAGAGCGCCTCCTTGGCCCTCTTCAAAAGGAACCTTGACGATTGGATGGGAGATAGGAAATTCACCCCAGGGAACACGTCAGTTGCCCTGCTAGACAGGGGTCCTGGGAAGTAAATATTATGGGAAGAAATATCCAGGGAATTGTTATGGCTAGGCTTGTATAGGCCCTAGGGTCGATAACCTAGTACCAACCTATGAACATTAACCAATCTATTCGGTTACCAGTATTTTTTCTTAATTTTTACAACAAAGGAGAGTACATTCTGCATCTCCTTGATGTTCATAGACAACTGCATTTTTATATGCATACAACAAAGCAGCACAAAAGTCAGACCAATTGTTTATAGCCTTGTCTGCTAACAAATTAGGTCGAGCAGTGTCAAAAATCACACTGTGTAACAGTCAAATACAGCCTCCTGCACGGGGAACATTGCACGGCACCAAATTAATTGAATGAACACAAAAAAACAAAACGGAGCCAGCAAACTATAAATGAATCCAATAAAGATAAAATCCAGCCTCTTTATTGAAAAGATATTAAAACATCCATCAGACCGATTTCGGCTGGCAGCAAAGCACAGCCTGCTTCAGTGAAAAAAACATGAATGCAAAATATAACGGCTTAAATACTAAATTAGCTTTCACATCATTGGTCCACTCAAAAATTCTCATTTAATCCAGGTGAAAACAAAGCACCTAATTTAGTGATCCATTTCTTTTCCTTGGTATCTAAGATGGTGTGCCAACCAGTCTTATTCGATTTATTGCCCCTAATCATATCAATAATAATAAAGGAAAATTTGGCAGTATTGTGTTTCAAAGTGTGTTTGTACAAAGCACTGTTAATTTTCATAGTTCTAATATTACTCATGTGTTCTGAAATACGCAATTTTAAGGGCCTCGATGTCTGACCAACATAACAAACCCCACAGCTACATACTCTAGGAATTCAGAAGTACTTATAAATAGTATTCAGAGCAATTGGAACATCTTGTTAAGCCACCCAGATTTATCTGACATAATACCTGAAAAATGCTTATTTTCTTTTCGAAAAGGAAAGAATTTAGCTTCATGTTTTAGTCATTACAAACATACACATTCTGCCAGTACTTTACAATCAACACAAACTACCTTAACTGGTGAGCATCTTGTTGGATGCTTCCCTTGTGGGCATTGTGTCAATTGTGACAATATTATGAAATCTAAACAATTCACAAGTAGGAATTCTTCTAAGGTTTATGACATTATGTAGTAGTGAGTGTCTCATTTATCTGGCCACATGTAGCTGTAGGGCTTTTTATGTTGGCCAGACATCGAGGCCCTTGAAATTGCGTATTTCAGAACACATGAGTAATATTAGAACTATGAAAATTAACAGTGCTTTGTACAAACACACTTTTAGGTGCTTTGTTTTCACCTGGATTAAATGAGAATTTTTGAGTGGACCAATGATGTGAAAGCTAATTTAGTATTTAAGCTGTTATATTTTGCATTCGTGTTTTTTTCACTGAAGCAGGCTGTGCTTTGCTGCCAACCGAAACCGGTCTGATGGATGTTATAATCTCTTTTCAATAAAGAGGCTGGATTTTATCTTTATTGGATTCATTTATAGTTTGCTGGCTCCGTTTTGTTTTTTTGTGTTCAAAAATCACACTGGTCAAATGGATCCCTGACTGGATCACCTTCATTTACTCTCGGTGAGGCTTAGAATTACCTCGACCTCCAAGAGCTCATTCTATTAGATCTATAGCTATTTCTGCCTTTTCATCCAGGATTTCCATTGATGATATTTGTGCAGCATTCACCTGGTCAAACACTCTCACCTTTGTTGTGTAGCACAGGTTGGATATTATATCTAGAAGCAGGGCTTCCTTTGGCTTGAGGGTACTCTGGCACATCCTTCCATGAGGGCCACCCAGGAACCACGTAGCTGGGGACTCTGACCCAATCGTGAGGAGGAATGAAGAGGACAATATCAGATTAGGAAGTTATGTCATACCATAACTTGGCTTTTTTGTTGTCATCTTCATTCCTCCTCACTTTTTTTTGCCTGTTCTTTCGTGTTAATCCTCCTCACTTTTCCGCCCAACCACCCCCCTGCTTTATTCTTCTAGAGGATCTAAGGAAGATTGCAGTACTCTTGAGCCTCAATTGTTTTTTTTTTCTCTCTATCCCGTCTTTGTTGTCTATGAATGGTGAATCAGCAAACTTGCTCTGAGGTGCTGGGATGAGTGTAATGCATTGTGGGTAAAGGGATAACTCAAGAGTCTGATCCACTTCTGGAAAATGTGGCCAAGCTGGATCCGAGGGTCAGATCCATGACCCCAGTCATGAGGAGGAATGAAGTTGGATACAACAAATGCCAAGTTATGGTAAGACGTAACTTCCTGTTTGTGCCATTAAGCCAGATTTAGCTGCAGAAAATACAGCTGTGTCATCAACATACTGGTAAGCAGAAGGTCACCAAATCGATTAGGTAAAAGGTTCAAGTAGATGACAAATGCGTGTATGTTTTGCCACTTAGCTGTATATATTTTGGAAGTTGAATACAACTAGAGCCAGTTTAGAGTTTGCAGTGCATGTCCAGTATTTCTAGTTGACCACAAGACCTGCAGATATCAGACTGCTTGGTTTAGGAACATGTCTGTGCTGGACTTCTGCATTCTGGCTTCTTGGTCTTTGGTACATTCCTTTGCTAAACAATTTAATTTGGATCAGCACTCCAACAGTAGAGCTTCCTTTGTCATGTCTCTGCTGCAAAATTATGCTTTCAGGCTTACATTTTGGTAGCTTGCCTGCCTCCTCCTTCCCCTAGCTTTGTAGAAAGGTAGATGCTGCCTGGGATTTTACTGTAGTCTTTACTAACTTCAGTGAGCCGTTCAAAATAAGATGCAGCAAATGGGCAGGTGTACATATTGACTAAACATGTATAGATCCCTCTGGGGAGGGTACTTTTTATTTTTCCTCCATTTCTCTTGTATATTGGTGGAACTCTTCATCTGCTTTTAACAAATGTTCTATCTGTGGGCACTGCAAATGTATATATTTATTCCCTTGCTCTTTTATTTGGTTCTTAGGTGCAAGCATGTGTGCGTAACATCAAAGCTGTATCTTAGGATTGAGTGCATCCCATTATGATGGCTGTGTACTACTGGGACCACACTCATACCCCAAAGATTGGAGATTAGATAAATCAATATTCCATTGCATAAAAAATCCTAGCAGGTTGTGTTTATCCTTGTGTAATTCCACAGTTGCAACCTTGTTGCCCTATCTGTTTCTATCTCAGGAAGTGTAATTCACACTGTGGCATGATCACATTTACCTAGCAACTCCATTAACTTTTCCTCACTTTGGTGAGGGCCAGGTAAAGGACATTAACTTTCCTTGTTATGGTCTTGTCCTTTAGTCTAAAGCCAATTTTCATTCTGCCACTATCATGTCCATCCCTAATTGTGGTTATTTTGATGTTCATCGTGCATACAGCTGCAGTCATTACAGATGGGTTATCCTGCCGTCAGGCGGGTCCTCGGTCGGCCGAATTCCAAAGTCTAGGTCTGGCGTCGGTTGTCGTCGCTTCTTCCCTGACGTCAGTGCGGCAGGGATATAAAAGAGTCAGCTGATGCCATTTTCTTCAGTCTTTCTTGCCGCGCGGTGCCCGAAGCAGAAGCAGTTTGCAAGTGCCGGTCGGCCAGCTCCTGAGATTTACGAAAGTATTTCAGCCGAAGTCTTCTTTAAAGCTAAGTACCCCGTTGGGGAAACTTTTCTTGCCTCAGACCGATGTCAGACAAAGTTAATAATTGCATTTCTTGTGGGAAGCAAATACTGCATAAGGATTTTCACTCTTTCTGTATACCTTGCTTAGGGCCAGACCACGACATCTCGGCCTGCCGTTTTTGTGCTAGGTTCAACAAGCGCACTATTAAGCGCCGGGCAGAGTTCGCCCTTCATTATTTTGCCAAAAAATTTAATTATATCATGTCGTTGGATACACCGACGCCAGTTTTAAGCAAAAGACGCAAAGACAAGGACCGACATCCTAGGTCTGCACTGAATACTGAGACCTCGCTTAGGCTGACTACCGGTTCTCCGGTTCTCAGCAAGGCACCTACGCAGCCCCTGACTACCGATGAAATTATTTTACCGGTGACTTCAGTACCCGAGGTCGCAGGCTCCTCTGTCTCCATTCCCTCTGCAGATACTGATGCCACTCTTGGCAGGGAAACTGAAAATTTAGTGAGGCCTGCCATTTCTGAAGGCGTCTTCAGGCCTTCCACCTTTTCTATTAAATCCTTCACTAAATCTAAAGCTGCCATGAAAACTAAAAAACAGGGTCCTCAGACCTCCTCTCAAGGCCCCATGCCTAAAAAACAGATGCTTTAAATGGCTGAGGATTTGATATCTCTCATCAGGGGTTCTCAACCCCCCTCTGACAAAAGACCCAGATTGGAGAAAGGCTTTTCTTCCTCAGACCAGGTTTCTATTACCTCAGACCATTATGAGGACCAGGATTATGCCTATTCCCCTTTTGAAGACTCTGATGCTGAGGAGTCTATTCCCTCGGTCTCCCCCCTGAGGACTACTCTTTTGGGGAAACCCTGCATACATTGAGGGAGCACTTTCACTGGGAAGGCCAAGATTACTCAGATTCCAAGAAAAGGCTCAGGGAATTTCTACTGCTCCCCCAGCATAGGCCCCTGGCTATCCCTCCTGTTTTAGATATTTTGGATGGTGTGTACGCAGAAGCCAGTCTTAATCCAGATTCTTTACCCCCAGCCCCTGTTAAACCAGGCAGGTTTTACCGGGTCCCTGATTCTCACCAGTTCCTTTATAAAAGCCATACTGCTGACCCAGAAACAATTTCACAGGGCCCCAAGGGAATAAAGGCCTCTACTGCTAAAAACCATCTACCTTCAGAGAGAGATTCCAGAGCATTAGAAAGGTGGGGGAAAAAGGTGTATACATCTGCCACTTTAACCATGAGGGCATTAAACTGTCAATTTCATATGTTAAAGTACCAACAGGTTTTGTTATCTCACCTGAAAAGAAAAATGACACAAACAGAACGACCAGATTTGAAAGAGTTGCAGGATTTGTTGCATGGAGCAGAGCAAGTGGGTAAACATACCTTGCAGTGTGGTTTTGATGCTTTAGAGGCCTCATGCAGAGCTGCTGTCACGGGGTCTGTCATACGTAGACATTCTTGGCTGAAAGAGCAAACCTTACCAGATCATGTCAAAGCAAAGTTATTAGATGCACCACTTCAGAAAGATCTATTGTTTGGTGTTAAAGCTGAGGAGGTACTAAAGAAAATGTAGGAAAAAGCGAAATCTATGCAAACAGTGAAAGATTTCTTGCAGGTGCAACCTCCACGCTTCAGTAGAAACTGGCCTTCAAAAAATTGGTCCTTTCCAGCCACAGACAGACCTCAAAGGGGCAGATACAGACAATCTCAAGGATCTTACAGAGGTAGACAGTGGCAAGCACCAACCCCAAGAGGTGGAGAAGATAGATCACAGTCATTTAGAAAACAGACACAATGACTTCCCCCTATGCCTGCCAAGCAAAGCTATAATGGCAGCACCTTTGGGTGGAAAACTGGCATTATTTTCAAAAAACTGGCACATTGTTACAACAGACAAATGGATTCTGGACATTATAGACAGAGGCTACAGGTTCCACTTTCACACCCTTCCAAAAATGAGAGGCTTGCCAAACCTGCCACAAAATCAAAGGACAGAGGCACAAAGACAAATTTCCGCTCTCATGGATATGAAAGCGATTCAAGAGGTACCTGCAAAAGAACAAGGTCAAGGTTTTTATTCCAGACTATTCCTGGTACCAAGGAAGGACAAAGTTTGGAGACCCATCTTAGACCTATCCATCCTAAACGCATATCTACAGGTGCCAGAATTCAAGATGCTCACATTACAGCAGCTTCTTCCGATGCTGAGCAAGGAGTATTGGCTAGTAACATTGGACCTCAAGGAGGCATACCTGCATGTTCCTATCAGACAAGATTGCAGAAGATACCTGAGATTTCTTGCAGGTTCAACCCATTACCAATTCTCTGCATTGCCCTTTATCTACTGCGCCCAGAGTGTTTACAAAATGCCTGGCATCAGTAATTGCCTTCTGCAGACAACAAGGAATACAAATCTACCCATATCTGGACGACTGCCTGATCCAAGCGGACAGCAAGGACATTCTATTGCAGCATCTGGCGTTTGTAATAAAACTGTTAAACTACCTGGGATACACAGTGAACAAAAAGAAATCAAAACTAATACCTTCTCAACAGATAATTTTCCTGGGTGCCAGCTTAAATACAACCACCCAGATGGCCTACCTCACGCCAGACAAACAAGGGCAACTGTCTCAATACTTCAACAAAATGGCAACTTTCACCAGACTAACTGCAAGGAAAGTCCTGCAGGCTCTGGGATTCATGGCATCTTGCATCCTACTAATACCATGTGCAAAGCTGCATATGAGGAAACTACAATGGTACCTAAAAAACTTATGGTCTCAACACAGCCACAGCTTGGAAACAATTATACCACTCATTCCATGCCTTCAAAAGGAATTTTTGTGGTGGGCTCAAGCATGCCAAAGAAACACAGGTCTCCCTTTCTGTTTACCTCAAGCAACTCAAATCATCACAACGGACGCCTCAGACTACGCCTGGGGAGCACACATGGAAGATCAGTGCATTCAGGGAAAATGGTCCCAAAAAGAGAAGCACCTACACATCAACCAAAAGGAGATGCTAGCCGTGCAAAATGCTCTTATGACCTTCAAAGACCTACTGCATCCAGGCCAGCTATTGATAAGGACAGACAACACCACAGTCATGTGGTACATAAACAAACAGGGGGGAACTCATTCATACCCCCTGTGCAGGCAAGCCATGACCCTGTGGAACACAGCACTGGAGTTACAAATTCAACTACAGGCACAATTCCTGCCAGGGAAGGAAAACACACTGGCAGACAACTTAAGCAGAAATATGACAGACCCACACGAATGGAAGTTGCATCCTCAAGTCTTCTCAAAGATAACTCAGGCATGGGGACAGCCAGACGTAGATCTATTTGCTACCCACAGAAATCACCAGTTGGAAAAATTTTGTTCAAGGACCTATCATCCACAGGCCTGGAAAGTGGACGCACTCTCTTTCAATTGGACAACATTGACAGTCTATGCCTTCCCGCCTCTTCCTCTGCTGACCAAAGTTCTATTAAAAGCCAGAACAGAGAGACCACAAATGATTCTCATTGCTCCAGACTGGCCACGACAGCACTGGTATCCTCTCCTAAAGAGCCTGACACACTCACCACCATGGATCCTACCTCTAGTTCCTCTTCTGTTGTCCCAGCACAATTACAGAACCCTTCACAGCCAGCTCAAAACCCTAAATCTAGCTGAATGGAGAATACCTTAATTTCCCAATGGACTCTCCTCTCCAAGGAGGTGCAGGAAGTCATCTTGGAGGCCAGAAGACCCTCTACTAGAAAAGTTTACTCCGCCAAATGGAAACGATTTTGTTCCTGGAATCAAGAAAAGGGCCAGAATCCTTGGGTAATAAATATACCTCAAATTTTACAGTACCTAGATGAGATGTTAAACAGTGGCCTTTCCTTCTCCTCCATCAAGATCCATGCTTCAGCCATTTCTGCACAATACAATACAGATCCTCCTTTATTCTCACATCCCCTATTAAGGCAGTTCCTCAGAGGGTCAAAAAATATAAAACCCCCACGGAAACCACCAGTCCCAGCTTGGGACCTCAACTTCATATTGGAAAAGCTAACCCTGCCTCCCTTTGAGCTGGCTTCTTCAACAGAGCTACAATACTTCTCGTGGAAAACAGCCTTCCTTCCGGCTATTACCTCAGCACGCAGGGTTTCGGAACTACAGGCCCTCATGGCTGTGCAACCATTCATCATTTTCCATCAGGACAGAGTTTCCTTACAAACCAACCCTACCTTCATGCCAAAGGTAGTATCCAGTGTAGCTTTGAATCAGACTATTCATTTACCTACCTTTTATCCAAATCCACAGAGCAAAGGGGAGAGACTACTACATTCCTTGGACATTCACAGACAACTTCACTATTACTTGGACAGAACAAAGTCATTCAGGAAATCTGAGCAGCTCTTTGTGTCCTATGCTACAGGTGCTCAAGGAAAGGCTATTTCCAAACAGACAATTTCAAAATGGATAGCCCACTGCATATGCTTTTGTTATTCATTTCATGGAAAATCTGTGCCTGTATACATCAGATCCCACTCCACCAGGGCTACAGCTACCTCTGCAGCTTTCCTCAGGGGGTCCCTACCAAGATATTTTGGAAGCAGCTACTTGGAGTTCAGTGCACACTTTCTCCAAGCACTACCACCTTCCACTATACTCAAAATCTAGAGCGGGCTTTGCCACAGCAGTCCTGCAGGGCATCCTCGCCCCTCCTAGTTCCACTTAGTGCCTACCACCCTTACTTAGCTTTGGGATTCTACCCATCTGTAATGACTGCAGCTGTATGCACGAACATAGTACAGTTTTGTACCTACCATAAATGTAGATGTTCGAGTGCTCATACAGCTGCAGTCCAGGTTACCCTCCCTCCATCCCCTCTTAGGACAGGCCTTAGGACAAACACCTTTTTCATACAACCTATTTGGGGTATTCTTTTATGGTGTATTTGCTTGCAACTACTGTTTTTGATTTATCTATATTGCATGTTTGCATAATTTTATGTTTTGCCTTCCTTCTGGGGGCACCTGACATCTGGGGCAAGAAAAACTGAAGAAAATGGCGTCGGCTGCCTCTTTTATACCCCTGCCGCACTGACGTCAGGGAAGAAGCGACGACAACCGACGCCAGACCTAGACTTTGGAATTCGTCTGACCGAGGACCCGCCTGACGGCAGGATAACCCATCTGTAATGACTGCAGCTGTATGAACACTCGAACATCTACATTTATGGTAGGTACAAAACTGTACTTTCTGTTTTTCAGCATGTTATCAGTTATTTTTTTCATTTATTCATTTTTTTTGTTTTGCTTCCTAATTGGGTAAACCCACAAAACATGAATATCTCTTTTACTGTGGTGACCCAGGAGGACTGTTGGGTTAAGTGATTTGCTTAGTGTTGCACAGTAGGCAGATGGAGACCGAGGGGATCCAACCCATGACTACAAGATGAAGTTTGTTTGTTAGTTTTAGCCACATCTTGTGGTGTTTGTAATGTCTGGTTCCAGACAAAGTAACTTTCACTTCCTTCTTTAAGGTTAATGTCAGTCATTTCTTCATTGTCCTTATTCTTGACCTGTTTCACTGTACTCTTTCTCTGTTCCTGGGCATGCAGTACTAGCACTTTCTATTTAGCCTGTTTGGATATAAACTTGAGTGTCCATAAGTGTTGGATAACATTTTTGTCCTCTAGAAGATGTGGAGAGTTTCTGTAGGCAGTACAGGGATATATAACATTGTTTACTTGGTGTGAAGGTATTCTTTGATTTGCTTCTTTATTAAACTTAAACCAATTAGAGAAGTTGTCTGGAGTTGTGGATACCTGGACAGTTGGATCTGTACTTTATCCATCTTATCACTGATCACCTTAAACTTCTGAAGAGTATGTAGATTTATCAGAAATCATTGCTTAAACGGTGATGGTTAAGGGCAAAGGTTTTCATCAGGCAAAGGTTATTACAGATTTATAGAGGTTACATGGCAGACTCAGCCCATGGACCATAATCATCTTGCCAGTATCCACTCCATAGGACACCTCTTGCCTCCAGTAGGGCAACTCCAGTAGGGCAAAAATGATTCATGCCTGGGACAAATTTATTGACATCATTCCATTCGTCAGAGTTTGCCTTAAAGAAAGACAGAGTATGAGCCTGTTTTGCATATGTAAGGGGAAAATTGCAAGTGGATGCTTTTGTACCTTTAAGTAGCCACAAGACTTGATCTGTAGCATTCTTTTCATTTCACTTTTTTCGCCATACAAAGAAGAGAGACTTGATGCACTCTCCAAATTTACTTGAGCAGCTGTGTTTCTGTTAAGGCAGCACCAGTAGACTCAAAGCTCTAGGCTTACTTTGCTAATTGCAGAGAGAGAGCGAGAGAGAGAAAGGGAAAGTCAGTCATACAGTTTCAGTTGTATATCTTAGGCCTTATCTGGTTGAAACTTCTGCCCAACACAATAGTTTGAAGAAAAAGAAAAAAAGAATAGGGACAAAGCTCCCCCTGCACTCCTGTGGGATACTTAACTTCACAGTCACAAAGCTGTGAATAAAAAGCCTACATTGCATCACAGCCAGCATGCTAACAGGAATCAGACCAGCAGTAATTTTCAATAGCGCACACTGACTGCCCAATTAAAAGTCAAGTTTAAATCAACAAGTTGAAGTCTTGTCCATTTAGAACTTAACTAGTAGGTTAGCCATAAAGATATGACCAGTATGTGGTTAACTGGCATTCTGCTACTGTTGTTCTCATGCCTGTGACTTTCCTTTTCAACTGTCTGTAGACAGTTATTTGTGTAAGTGCACCTTGGTGGTGCTCTATTCATATCCGTAGGAAACAACAGCTGTTCAATTTCAACTTTCCAAGCCTCCTCAGGTACTGGAGCCTCAACTTGAATGTACGTGCATGTTATAGTCAAGGTTCAAACTCCAGTGCCAGCATTCCATGCTATCATAATATCCAAAGGCAGGACATATTTCAGGGGAAGTCCTCAAAGGAAATTTGTTTTAACTATAACATGACTGAACTTGAGCTGGCACTAGGATCTGGCTTCTTCCCATTTCATTTTTCTTTTCCAGATCGGTTACTGTTTGGAATATGGTCTGTATTTACTTACATCTGTTGTAAGTCATCCTTAAGAAACATACAACTATTACATAAGATAGTGATCCTAATAGTAGAGGTCTAGCAGATGATGCAGGTAGCCCTCCTAGCTACAGCTAACCAGGACTATGACTCCTTTCCATTCTTGTCTCCAAAGCTATTTGTATGCTGTACAAGTGAAATGGAGGGGGAGAAGGTGCAAACAGAATAACCAGCTGAAGAAAAGCAAAACCCAAAAATGTTGGAGAGGTGTAAACCCTACCAGAAATAAGGGAAACACTCCACAATCCAATGTTATACAGATTAGTTTGTGTAACCAATTCCTGCTTATCTTGGTGATTATTTTACAATGTATTGTTTTTTCTTATGGTACAGTACTCTTTACATCAAGAGACACTGAGGATAGGATGCAGAGTATGGATAACTGTAATATACTATGGGGATGGACTTATTCCTTATTCTGTAATTAAAAACTCAGAAAGTTAGCCTTTGCCATCCTTTATGTTCCATTATCATTTAATTTTGATGCAGTGGTTAGCATTGTCGCCTCACAGCAAGAGGTTCTCCGGTTCGATCCTTGGCTGGGGTGCCTTCTGTGCGGAGTCTGCATGTCCTCCCTGTGGTCACGTGAGTTTCCTCCGGGTGCTCCGGTTTCCTCCCACATCCCAAAGACATGCAGTAGGTTGATTGGACATTCTAAATTGGCCCTAGGTGTGAGTGCGTGTTTGTGTGCCTTCTCTGGAAGGTTGGGTGCCGGGCTGGCAACTCGACACTGTAAAACTCCACTGCCAGTCATGAGCGGACAGGTGATCCGCTGTGGTTACTCCTAACAGGGAAAAGCCGAAAGAAGAAGAAGATCATTTCATTTTGAAAATTCATTTATAAAGGGAGTTCATAAATGTATGTGCCTGCTATCAAGTGAAGTGTGAGATGGCCTTAAACATTCACAGAAGTTTTTTAAACATTTATGAAGTGGGTAGAAGACTACTTGATTTATAGTCTAAACCAAAACTTAGTGGGTTCTATCCTAGGACAATGGCACAAATTAAAAATACTATTAGAAAAAGTGCTGCTTTTACTAAAAAAGTGCTCTTTTTTTTTTGTAATCACTGCTTACTTTTGTATGTTTTCTGCTCTTGTGGAGTAATGACACTTTCCACCCAAGTCTGAAGGCTGTGCTGTAACGCAGCTCTTACCCACAGTCCACCTGGTATTGCATAGATGTTCCTTCGGGAGTTCACCAATTTCATTGTCTCCTGTATCTTAGTATAATCGAGATGATTAATTCTGAGTGTACTGTGGTTGTTGAAGAGTCTATGATTATTGTTAAAAAATGCCTTTGCTTTATTAGAGTTTCATGTTTGTTGAGGTTTTTCCTTCTGCTGCCAACTTTCATGCCATACTTTGGAATTGGGGTTTCTTTGGGTATTGAAATAATTTGAATTGCTTATTAGATGGATCACATGGTCTGATCACAGCCTCATTCACTTTAATGTTGAAGTACCTCTGAAGGCACCTCTGACCAGGGTCCGGTGGCTTACAACAGTCTGAGTCAGGTTCTTAAGGATGTTGTTTATATGCAACTGCATTACTACTATTTGAGTGACACTAACATCTGTAATCCATTCCAGTCTGAATTCAGACTGGACATGGTACAGCGACTGTCCTTTCTAGGATATTCTGTGATCTTCTGGTGCTGGCTAGAGTTTTACATGAATTTAGCCCTTTTAGATCTCTGTTCAGCATTTAAGACAGTTGATAATAGGATCCATTTGGATCATTTGAGACAGTGTTGTAGCTTCGTAAGTGTCATAGAGTGGTATGCCTACTACAGTTTTGGAAGTTCTCAGTGAGTAATGTTTGGCATTAATTCCTTATCGCCTTACTCTTTTAATTGTGATGTGGCACAAGATTCATTTGCTGTGTACATGCTTCCATTTAGGAGGTGTTTTTCACAGGAGGGGTCTACGATAACATTAGCATGCTGATGACACATAACTACTCCTCTTCTTCTTGCAACAGTTTGTACACCTTAAATATAAACAAGCTATCTACAGATGGGAATGCAGTCACAAAAGACAGATTGATGACAAGTTTAAGTTCAGTACCACCAAGATGGTTGGTATGGTTATTCCTTTCACTGTCCCTAATTTGTCTGCATTAGTTTTGTCCTGTAACAAATCTGGAATTCGTGTCAAAGGTGCAAACTCTAAGGTTGCTTTTACACAACTGGTTCACCCTTCAGGACTAATGTCCACTGTTAAGTCCTCTTGTTTCCACCAAAGGAATATCACCCTTACTAAGTACATTGTGGATCTTTAGGAGGTAGTGTATGCCTTGGTTTCCTCCAGATTGGACTGCTGCATTTCCCTTGTATCAAGGGCTTCCAAACTCTGAGCTTAACTGTCTGCAGCTTATGCTGAGTTCCATAGCTCAGCTACCGATGAGCATCACCTCAGTACTCTCGTAGTATGTCTGCCTGTGACTCCCACAGAGAATTATAATGTACCTTTTCTGTAAACTTTCACCTGCCCTCATCAGTGAAGAAGCTTAGTCTGCTTGTGTTTAGCTGGTTTGGATTAATTTCATATAACTGAGAATCTTATGGCTCCATGGCCTTTCGTGTGGCTCTGAAAATTTTCTTTTGATTCCATTACCTTCACTGTGGTGAAACATGACTAAGTTTGTGGGAGAATTGTCCAGTTTCTCTCTACACCAGTCTGAATATGATGATCTTCCTCCACTCTTTAATATGCCACCACTGCAGTGGGCACTTCATGACACAAAGGAAGGAAAGTAGCCATGATACAATGTCCTTCTACAACTTCAGCCAGTCATCAGACTTAGGAGAGCAACAGCAGAAGTGAAAGTCTACTTGCTATGTCATGATTTGTTTCTAAACAGGTTCATTGCTGTACTGCAGCACAATAGTACTCCTAAGAAAACACAAGTACAACTTTTTTTCACTGTATTCTTGAGAAGGAGAAACTGACTATTAAAATGAATTAGTTGCTGAGTGTAATTTTGTTGATGTTGCTGTTGTAAGATCATAACTGAGATCATCTACAAAGTTAATACTTTGGAATTAAGTTGACTTGTACAACAGACTAGCTTGTTGCATCACAGTCTACAATAGTGCTTCTAACATTATACCAAACCAAACCAAATTGGCATTTAAATTATGTGTGAACATAGTTTATTTTTTATCATTTCTCCCTTTGTAGATGGTTATGGAGAGTGGTGACTGGTTGGTTGGTGGTGACCTTCAGGTGTTGGATCGTATTTATTGGCATGATGGTCTTGATCAGTATCGTCTCACACCTGCTGAATTAAAACAGAAATTCAAACAAATGAATGCAGGTAAGTGGAACGTGTCAGCATGTTGTCATAAACTAAGTCTGATAAAAAAATCTTACCACTAAATCAGTCAAAAGTGAATTTGTCTTTGTGCCCGTTATATTTTTTTCAAATATGGTTCTTACTGCAGTTATAATTATGAGATTTGGGTAGTCTGGCATTGTAAAACATAAGTCCTCAGCCAGAGATTTTTCCTTAGCACCCAAGTATCCTGTAGTGCAGGAAGGACCCTGTACCCCTCTATAGCCACAGCTGGCATGTTAGGCTGGTTCCCCCTACCTTGTCAGTTAGTCTTA
Source organism: Protopterus annectens (assembly GCF_019279795.1). Classification (NCBI taxonomy): domain Eukaryota; kingdom Metazoa; phylum Chordata; order Ceratodontiformes; family Protopteridae; genus Protopterus; species Protopterus annectens. The sequence continues at coordinate 1,090,508,115 of NC_056728.1, forward strand.
AACTCAACCTATCAGTTATCCGCTAGCTAGTTATTTCATCTGTTAAAGTTTTGTGTCTGTCTGCCTGGACATTTACTAGAGTAGATGTTGTGTAATATTTAAGGGAAGTAAGTACATATTCTGTTTTGGGATCTGTTTGTATTGCTGGGTTTTGTCATTGCCATGTGGACTTGCAAATATGTATATGGTAGGCAGATTCCCTTAAATTCTGTATCGGGAGTTCCTTTTGTATAAGGGAAGGTCATAGTTAAAAATGAGACTCTTAGTTTCAATAAGAAGACTTATCTGTGGGCTTAAGGATCTGCAGTCATACTGGATACTAGACACTCCTTGAAATTAATCTCTCCTACTTCTTCAAAAGGGAAACACCATTATGGCCTCCTCTTATATTTGGTATATGCTTCTTAGCTTATCACTTTACTTATAGGTTCATGGGTAGTTACTAAGCATATGATCCACTAGACCGTTGAGGACCCTGGCCCAGCTTCCTAATTGTTTCAGTACACTGGTTAAGTGACTTACAATGGAGGCTGATGGAGTTAAATCCTGGACTGCAAGAAACTGCACAGTAACAGCTCATAGCTTTAATCCCAGTACCAGCAAACTAAGCTATGAGTGATATCATCAGTTAAAATGTTTTTGAAGCGTTAATACACAAATGGAGGAAAAACGTAATAGGGATGAACCCTAAACACAATGGTAAAAGATAAAAATTGTTAGCTGTACTTATAAAGCAGACTCTGGCCATCAGTGGTCATTATCACAGAGCAAATGACAATTGCAGCACAGTTGTTTGTGGCCTTTCTAATATCGAACTAATTTCTTCCTTTCTTTCTTTCTTTGATTTGTTTTCTCTTTTTCCTGACTGGGTTAGTCCCACCAACCATATAGCTTATCTTCTGGTGATAAACCCAGTTGGTTTTCATACTAATTAGGGACAAATTTGTCCAAGAATACTTATGGAGATTTTTCCTGTGCATTATTGGTAGGGGGATGTCCTGTCATGGAGGTGGAGGAAGAGAGGCATTCATATGGTTGGCAGCAGTGTGAATCAACTGAGTTTGATGGAGGCTAAATTATATGTTAGAGTGATTATTTGTTAGATGAGACATTGTTGAAGACAATGACTGGATCTGCTAAGGATGACTTTGAAGCATAAAACTGGAATCAGCTGGTGGAGACTGTTGATTATTTGGAAACTTCAGATTTCCCATGAAAAAAGTGTTTTGTCATCTTCCCAGACTGTCTTTTGAGTGTCAGGAACAGAGAGAGATCTGAATCAGGAGAAATAAATCCCAAAATGGAGTCTGCAACAGATGTAGTTAGCATAGAGATGAATGGTTCCATGAAGTTGCCTGGTTTACAGAAGACAAGTTTGAATAGCATTTTACAAATGATGGCCTGCAAAGAGGAGAGAAAAAAAGGTAAATTGTTTTACTATTGTGGAAGGAATTATTGGTAAGACTTTTGAATAAGACTAAGAAAATGTGTAATCAGTGTAAAATATGTGACACTGTTATCAAGCCTTTAGAATTTGTTATACAGATATACCTTATGTTTTTAAACTCCATTTTATTTTATACCTCTCACTATCCCTTCTGAAGAAATTTCTAGCTTCCTTAATTCTTAAATCATTTCTGCTGCTTAAAAGATATGTGGAAAAGCACCAGTGTTACAATTTTACTTCATTATCCTGCATTTGCATCTTTATCTTGTTGTTTATTGATGCATGATTTGAAATAGTTTAGATGTCTCTCATTGCTTTTAGTTAAATATGTATACTCTTAAGAAATATAATTTGTATCCAATCTACCTCAGTTATTGTACGACTGGGAATAATAATTCTGTCAAAGTTACTACTACTGAATTCAGATATTTCATACCAAATATTTTCATGCCCTTCTTCAGAATTTTGGCCTCTTTTGTTGTAGTTTCTTCCTCTGTGCTCCCTGTTACATCCTCACTATGCAAATCAGATTCTAGTGCCCACTCATAAATATTCCCTGCTGATAACTTATTTCTCCAAAAATTCTCTTCCACTTCATGGTAGTGGTAGACTATAAGCACATACCAGAATAACCCTTCTCCCGTTAGTAAACTATTACTACCATAAATCTACCATTATTGTCTTTTTTCTTGTATCACTGATGTAGCCCTTCTACCAGTTAGTTTTATTGCTCTGCTTGTTTTTCTTTGTCCCTGATATTCATATGAATGTCCATACTAAAATCCATTCTGTGTTAAATTCACATGCTCATTTCTATGTAATTGTGCTTCCTGTAACATTACTGTTGCAGCCTACACTTTAAATAATTCAATACTATTTGCATGCTCTCAGTATCTGTAAGGCCATTTGTATTCCATGTTAATATTGAAAGAGTAGTTGTTATGATAAAAAAGCTATTATTCCCACCTATTATGCATAACAGTTCTTTTGAATGTATATTTCCCACTTTTAGCATACATGCACCCATGTCATATTTTTCAAGATGTTTTACTTAAATAAAAACACTCAAACAAAATGAAAAATAGATTTTCAGACCTCTAATCCCATTTTAATTTGCAGAAAACACACAAAACTCTGTACATTTTCCAGAAGGAAGTTTACCCCTCCAGGTTGCCCCAAATTGATACCTGCACCCACAGGCATCACCTATTTTTATTTTCCATTCCAGATGTGAAAATAAGCTTGCTTGCTTTCAGTAAACAAACTTTTGCCCTAAGAAAAAGAGCATTGGCTACCTTTAAGTAAACTAAATTGTACAGTGTTACAATAAATCCATTAAAGTACTAAGGCTTAAGGCTTCAAAATTCAATTACTTTTCACTGTACTACTTGCCAGTGTACCTTCACATATTAAGTACACTTTATATTAAAATATTTATGTTGTACATTTCACTAGACCACTCATTACTAATTACTTGCACATGTAGACCACTTATCTCCTCAGTAAAAGCATCTGGTAATGAAAAAAAATCATGTAGTAACTTTGCAAATAACTGAAATCATCTTTATAGATTTCTCTCAGAATGCAGACCTCTCATGATTGTTTGCACCTGTCTCCTGTTGAAAGCATTTGATAATGGAAGAAAAATGGTTAATAACTTTGCAAATGCAAGGAAGAGCTAATGTTTTTCATGTCTTTCATCGTGTTGCCTTATTTCCAGGCCTATTTGCTTAAGTAAAACTTGTTTGTAGCCAAAGTCGGTTTGTTTAAAAAACATATCTAGAACTTAACTTAAGGACATTGGTCCAGACATCCACCACTGTGTAATAGATGACATTAGTATCTATTATTTATGTATATAATATGATCCATAGTCCTTTATTACATTCCTACATCCTAGCACTCCAAGATCATGTTTTAACTTTTAACTTGCTTCTTTCCAGCCTGTCATATCTTGTTACAGTGTAAACCTTGCATTCTTTAGAACAAAGAAAGTGCTTTCTTACTCTAATATCTTTAACATACACAGCAGCAACTGATAAGACTCCTCCCACCCCACATATCTCTGACTGCACACTGTACAAAACTGATTTACAATATAACATGCAATTTATATCTGAAATTTTTGTGCAAATTAATAACTGTTTTACTTACATTTCAGTCTGTTTTGTGACATTCTAAACATTAATGACATAAAGTGGAATTTGTTTTACAGTTCAGCCACCAGTTTAACAGTCAACAAAATTCCATTCTTTCTTCACATTTCACATGCCTAGTCCTGTATCAAATGGGACTGATGCTTTACAGCCTCCCATTTATTTAAAATTAACATTGTTGCTGGTCTTCACTCTTTCACTTATTTGAACATCTCTGAATGCATTTGAGTTATTTGTCATCTAAATTAGTGGGTGCCATCTCCTGTGCCAAACATGAAATTTAAACTGCTTTTTTTTCCCTGAACAGTTGCACGATTCTTCTCATCCAGCATTTTCCCTTCTTTTCTGGTTGGGTTTCTTTTAATTTATCCAGATTTCTCCTTTTCTGGAATAATTGTTAGCCAGTAACTGAATTTTTTCCCAAATTGATAGCTTTTACTGACTTTTTTCAGTTTTTTAGTTTTAACTGTGGCAGAGCTTTAATCAACCTGTTAATCAATTGGCAGCCATCTGAAAAGTCCCACTGCTTCCCATTTCTTGATCTCCTTGGCCATAAGCTCCTTCAAACTTTGTAGATGTCTTTTCAACACTTCCCATAAGATAGCAACTGGAGGAGATCCCCATTAGATTGAAACCACAGAGTTCTAGGTCACCAGTCTTTGGTGTATGTTGCACCTGAGTTTCCAAGTGTAACTACTTAAAGGTTTTTTCTAAGAACTGGCAAAGAAGGATTAAAACATTGACTGTTTTAAACATAGTCTGTAGTTCTGCATTATACTCTGTTTCAGATGTCCTTCAAGGATGCATCTGCAGTCATAACATATGGGGTTGTCCTGCCTCAGGCAGCCCTTCGGTCGGCCGGATTCCAAAGTCTGGGTCTGGCCTCGGCTGATGTCGCACTTTCCCCGACGTCAGAGCGTCTGGGGTATAAAAGCATCAGCCGACGCCATTTTCCTCAGTCTTTCTTGCCGCGCGGTGCCCGAAGCAGAAGCTGTTCGCAAGTGCCGGTCGGTCAGATCCAGAGATTTCAGCTACCGAAGACTTCGAAAAAAGCTAAGTACCCCGTTGGGAACTCTTTCTTGCCTCAGCCGATGTCAGACAAAGTAAATAATTGTTTAACTTGTGGGAAACAAATACCTCATAAGGATTTCCATTCTTACTGCCTTCCTTGCTTAGGCCCAGACCACGACGTATCAGCTTGTTTAGCATGTGCCTCCTTCAACCGACGGACTCTTAGACGTTGGTCGGAGTTTGCAGAGGAATTTTTGGAACCGCTTTTGCTTATAAAATGCCGTCGGAGACTCCGACTTCGCATATGGTCAAAAAACGCAAGGAAAAGGACCGACACTCGCGGCCTGCGGTTTCGGCTGAAACCACGGCTAGGCCTACCGCAAGTGTCTCGGTTTCGGCTGAAACCGAGTCCACGGCTATTCCTACTACCGAAACCATATCTCCGACCACCGAGGCCAGAGAGGCCCTGGCTGAGTCGGCTTCAGAACTCCCTACCGAAGCTAGTGTTCAGGAATTGTCTGACACCATACCTTTGGAAGTGAGGCAGCTAGGTCCCCAGCTTCTATGTCAATTAAGGCCTTCTCCAGGGCTAAAGCTGCCAAACTTTCAAAAGCTTTGCCTGCCAAATCTACATCCCAGAGGCCTTCCTCTAGTTCACAGATTCTCAGTTTTGCTGAGGACCTTATCTCCTTAATTAGGGGTTCCCAACCTCACCCAGACAGGGCCTCCCAACCTCCTCCAGACAAAAGGCCCAGGACTGACCCCTCTGAACCTCACTCCTCAGATTACTCCACAGATGGATCTGATTTGTCAGACCACCAGGAAGGGGCCTACTCACCTTATGAGGATTCAGATGCAGAAGAATCTATCCCTTCGGCCTCCCCCCTTAAGAATTTTCCTTTGGGGAGACTTTACACTCCATGAGAGAGCACTTTCAATGGCAGGGTCAGGATTTCTCTGATTCTAGAAAAAGATTAAGGACCTTTTTGCATTTGCCCCAGCATAGGCCCTTAGCTATACCTCCTGTTCTAACTGTAATTGATGATGTGTACAATGATGTCAGTACTGCACCTGATTCTCTTCCTCCGGCCCCCGCCAAACCTGACAGATATTACAGGGTCCCGGATTCTCACTTCCACCTGTATAAAGCCCATGCTGCAGACCCAGAAACTATTTATCAGGGCCCTAAAGGGGTTGCAGCCGCTACTGCCAAAAATCCCCTACCCTCTGAAAGAGAGTCTAGAGCATTAGAGAGATGGGGAAAAAAGGTTTATACATCTGCTACTCTTTCTGCCAGGGCATTAAACTGTCAATTCCATATGATACAGTACCAAGAATTTTTGTTGGATCAGCTGAATAAGAAACTTTCTTCTCCTGAACCCTTAGACCGTAAATCCCTTCAGGATTTGGTACACAACTCACAACAGGTCAGTAATCATTTCTTAAAATGTGGCTATGATGCACTGGAGGCTTCATTTAGATCAGCTATGACTGGGGCAGTAATTCGCAGGCTTGCCTGGCTGAAGGAGCAATCTTTGCCAGACCATGTCAAGGCTAAACTCCTCGATGCTCCCATGGAGAAACAAAATTTATTTGGCTTCCCTGCACAGGAGATTCTAAAGAAGGTTGAAGAAAAAGCAAAATCTGTGCAAACAGTTAGATTTCCTGCAAGTTCAACCTCTGAGGTTCAGCAGAAACTGGCCTACAAAGAATTGATCCTTTCCAGACTCCTCCAGAGCACAGAGAGGCAGGAACAGGCGCCCTAGAGGCAGAGGTCAATCCATGGGCCCCTACAGAGGCCGTCACTGGCAGCCTGCCAACCAGAGGAGTAGTGCAACAGCTACAACTACAACCACTACCACAGGACAGACCCAATGACTTGACTCCGCCTACCAGGGATCAACTGGAAGCACCCTTGGGCGGAAAGCTGGCTTTATTCACGAAAAACTGGCATTGCATTACAAAGGATACATGGACATTGCAAATAATAGACAAAGGATACAGGTTTCACTTCCACACTTTGCCAAAAAGAGGCGGAATGCCAAACCTTCCACCAAACCAGAAGGCAGAGGCTTTAAGACAAATCAGCAATTTACTTCAGATGCAAGCTATAGAAAGGGTACCATCTACAGAACAAGGCCAAGGATTTTACTCCAGACTATTCCTTGTACCAAGAAAAGAAAACCAATGGAGGCCTATTCTCGACCTGTCCGCACTGAACACTTATCTCATTGTGCCAAAATTCAAAATGCTGACCCTACAGCAACTTCTTCCCATGTTGGGCAAGGAGTCTTGGCTGGTGACTCTAGATCTCAAGGAGGCATACCAGCACGTCCCTATCCGACCAGATTGCAGAAGACACCTCAGATATCTTGCAGGATCAGAGCATTATCAATTCTCAGCATTGCCCTTTGGCTTATCTACTGCGCCCAGAGTATTCACGAAATGCCTGGCATCAGTAATTGCACATTGCAGACTTCAGGGAATTCAAATTTATCCATACCTGGACGACTGCCTAATACAAGCGGACAACAAGAACAAATTGTTAAAGGACTTGGCCTATGCCATACACCTGCTACAGACCTTGGGATACACAGTCAACATTCAAAAGTCAAGACTAGTACCATCCCAAAGGATAACCTTTTTGGGTGCGGATCTGGACACAATCACTCAGATGGCTTTTCTCACAGAAGAAAAACAAAAACAACTTCCAGATTACTTCATGATTCTGACAAGACAAACTCAGCTTACTGCAAGGAAAGTCCTGCAGGCCCTGGGTTACATGGCATCCTGCATAATTTTAATTCCACATGCCAGGTTGCATATGAGGAAATTACAATGGTACCTAAGGAATGTATGGTCTCAACACAATCACAGTCTAGAAACCATGATACCAATCATTCCATGCCTCCAAAAGGAATTCCTTTGGTGGGCTCAGGCCTGCCAGTCCAACAGAGGGTTGCCTTTCAACAAACCAAAAACAAGGCAGACCATCACCACGGACGCCTCAGACCGAGGATGGGGAGCACACATGGAGGACAAACGTATCCAAGGCCTATGGCCTCAAGGGCAGCTAAGCATGCACATAAACCAAAAGGAAATGCTGGCAGTGAGGCATGCAATCGAGGCATTCAGACCCTCCCTCCAGCCAGGACATCTGTTAATAAGGACAGACAATACCACGGTCATGTGGTACATAAACAAACAGGGAGGCACACATTCCTACCCTCTATGCCGGATGGCTATGAATCTGTGGAACCTATGCCTGAATCTCAATATCCAGCTGCAGGCCAAATTCGTACCAGGAAAAGAGAATTCACTAGCAGACAGCTTAAGCAGAACTACCATGGATGCACATGAATGGATGCTGCATCCAGACATCTTCAAACTCATAACAAAGAAATGGGGAATGCCAGAGATGGATCTGTTCGCCTCCCCACTCAACCACCAACTGAAGAAATTCTGCTCAAGGGCATACCACCCACAAGCCTGGAGGGTGGACTGACTCTCTTTCAGCTGGAATGCCCTAACAGTATATGCCTTTCCACCTCTCCCATTGATGTACAAGGTTCTACTGAAGATCAGGGAGAAACAGCCAAAAGTGATACTAATAGCTCCGGACTGGCCAAGACAACACTGGTACCCGCTTTTGAGAAGCATGTCTCAGGCAAATTCATGCCCTCTTCCCCTATGGCCTCTTCTTCTAACGCAGAACAATTTCAAGACCCTGCATCCCAACTTGAAAACATTGCAGCTAGCTGCCTGGAAAATTCCTTAAAACCCAACCAAACTGTTTTATCTCAGAGGGTGAAGGACATTATCCTGGAGGCTCACAGACCTTCCACAAGAAAGACATACTCAGCTAAATGGAAGAGATTTCTCATTTGGAGCACATCAAAGGGCACAGATGTCACAGTGGCAAACCTAGCACACATCCTAGAATACTTAGCAGAATTGTTCCACAATGGCCTGTCTTATTCTTCCATTAAGATTCATGCTTCAGCAATTTCAGCAGAATACAATATGGATCCACCTATCTTCTCACACCCTCTTCTCAGACAATTTTTGAGAGGGATCAAAAATGTTAAACCTCCAAGAAGACCCCCCCCCCCTACCTGCATGGGATCTCAATTTTGTGCTGGAAAAATTGACACTACCTCCTTTTGAACCAGCAGCATCAGCAGACCTACAGTTCTTATCTTGGAAAACTGCATTCCTTCTGGCAATCACTTCAGCAAGAAGAGTATCTGAGTTACAGGCATTAATGGCAGTGCAGCCTTTTCTTATTTTTCACCAGGATAGAGTGTCACTGAGAACCAATCCTACTTTCATGCCAAAGGTGGTATCCAGGGTATCCTTGAACCAAGCTATTCACTTGCCTACATTCTTCCCTAACCCACAGAACAAAGGGGAAAAACTTTTGCACACCTTGGATATACACAGACAACTACGCTACTATTTGGACAGAACTAAAACTAACAGAAAAACTGACCAACTTTTTGTAGCATATGCAACTGGGGTGCAAGGAAGAGCAATTTCCAAACAGACAATTTCAAAATGGATAGGAAATTGCATTCGCTTTTGCTACTCCTTTCATGGAAAGACAGTTCCTGAAAATATCAGGCCTCACTCCACAAGGGCCACAGCCACCACTACAGCTTTCCTACGAGGGGTGGCTACCAAGGACATTTTAGAAGCTGCTACTTGGAGCTCTGTGCATACATTTGCCAAGCATTACAATCTACCTTTATACTCCAGATCCCGAGCAGGGTTTGCAACTGCAGTACTGCAGGGGATCTTAACTACACCATCCTTCTCTTAGTACCTCCTCCCCCAGATTGGCTATGGTATTCTACCCATATGTTATGACTGCAGATGCATCCTTGAAGGACATAGTACAGTTTTGTACCTACCATAAATGTAGATGTCCGATAGGTATGCATCTGCAGTCAGGATTACCCACCCTCCTTCCCCTTTGTGGTATTCCTAGGGTGCTTACCCCTCTTTCAGCTAGCTGGGGGAATCTATTATGGTGTATTTGTTTGTTTATATATGTATATAATTTGCAAATGTTTGGAACTTTTCAGCATTTATCCAAATTTAGCCTTCCTAGATGGCACCTGGCATCTGGGGCAAGAAAAACTGAGGAAAATGGCGTCGGCTGATGCTTTTATACCCCAGACGCTCTGATGTC
>NC_056728.1:1090522922-1090547922 GCF_019279795.1 Protopterus annectens
TGGCAGTGTGGAGGGTGTCTGTAAAGATATTTAATAGTAGGGGTCCCAGTATGGATCCTTTGGTACACCTACTGTTACTGGGAGAAGGGAGGAGAGGGAGTTATGCCACATAACTGCTTGTTAATGGTTGGATAGGTAGTCTTGAAACCAGAGCAACAAGGGGTTGTTTAGGTTGAGTTCGACTAAGATAGTAAGTAGTTTGCTGTGGGATACTGTATCAAATGCTTTGGACAGATCAAGTAAGGTGGCAGACATGAGGTTTCCTTGGTTCCTATATTGATTGACAGTGTTGGTGAAGGATATGAGTGCTGTGGAGTGGTCGAAAGCCATGTTGCATGTTGGTGAGGAGACTGTAAGTAAATGTATCGTCAGCTGAGAATGGATACATTTTTCAAGGATTTTTGATAGGGGGATAAGATTGCTATGGGGCAGTAGTTGGTAAGTTCGGTTGAGGGACCATCTGAGTGTAAGGGTATTATGTAGGAGGTTTTCCAAAGGGCTGGAATTGTATCCTCATTGATAGACCGGTTAATAAGTATCGAGATGGGATAAGCTATAGCACTAGTGGCAATTTTGAGGTACTCTTCAAGGAGTTTGTCGATTGTCAAAGTGGTGGGTTTTAGTTTAGTGGGGTGCTTGTATATTGTGTTGGTAGGAAATGGCTTGACAGTGAGTGGAGGGTGTGAGTTTCGGATGCTGATTGTTTGTCGGAAAGTGCAAGGCTGGCTGTTGCTAGTTAGGTTAAGGATGGAAGAAGTGAAGTAGTTGTTAAATTGGGTAGCTATCTTTACATTATCTCCCCTGACATTGGGGGAGGGGTAGTGGGTTTGCCTGGTTGTAATACTTGGTTGACAGCTGCCCAGAAATTTGGGGGGTTAGTGGTATGTTTTACTTGTAGCTCTGTGTAGTGATTTTTCTTATCTTGCCTTATCAGTTTTTTTGCTTTATTACAGAGTTCAAGGAAAATCTGCCTGTTGTGATTGGTCTTATTGTGATACCATGTATCCCAAGATTTATCCCCAGGTTTGAGAAGGGTTCTTGTGTTTTTAGCGAGCCATGGGGCTGGATTGTTTTTTATTCGAATTTCCGTAAGGGGCCATCTGATATAATATGTTTAAAAAGGTGGAATTGAAGTACTCCACTTCCTTGTCTAGTGTGAGGGTTGCTAGGGGAGCCCAGTTGCAATACCTTAGTGCATTAATGAAATGCTCAGGTATGAATTTTTTTGAATTACGGATTTCACGCAAGGTGGATGTTTTAGTGGTTTTGAGGTGCTGTCTTAATATGAATGTATGTAAATGGTCACGAAGGCCAGTTGGTACTGTACCATAATATTGGGCAGTAGATGGGTTGTTTGTAAGGATCCAGTCTAGTATGGATTCCTTGTTTGTATTTTTGTCAGTGCGGGTGGGTGTTTGGATAAGTTGAGTATAGGAATACAGGTTGATGTGATTAGAGGGGATAGTTGTGTTGATGGATTTCCAGTCAGTGTTAAAGTCCCCTAGGAGGAGTGTCTCCTGTGGGAGGTTTGCGGATGTCCAGTTTTGTATAGCCTCGAGAGTAGGTATGTTGTTACCTGGGGGTATGTAAATGCCCACTAGGTTTAGTTCAGTCTGTTGATTGATTTGAAATTTGGTGAATAAAGTTTCTGCATTGTTAAATTTTGTTGTGTAAGGTCTACCTTGAGGACAGTTTTATATAGTATGGCGACATCTCCACCTTTTTTGATAGTTCTATTGGCCATGATTGTATTATAACCTGGAGGAAGTATCTCATTGTGCTTAATGTGGGGTTTGAGCCAGGTCTCTGTAATGAGTGTAATGTCTGGGTTGTAAGCGGAGAGAGTGGTGTGTAGTTCATCAGTTTTGTTCAGGATACTTCTCGTGTTCACACTAAGTATGTGTCAATATTAATTAAGGATATCCACACCTCCAGGCGAGTTGTGCAGCGCAATGCATCCGAGGTTATCCAAGTGTAAGTAACTCTGGGCAAAACTACAATCCAAATTGTAGCTTGCTACAGATCCACCACTATGCACCAGGATTCCCAGTCCTCTTTTCTTGATGTACTGGAAAATATTAGGGTTCAACCATACACCCTAATAATGGGTGATTTCAACTACCCCACCATTAATTGTGAAAACTACTCATGTGCCAACTCCTTCGCTCAACGCTTTCTGGAATTCATAAATTTCAATGCCCTGGATCAACTTATCCACACCCCCACCAGGAGCAACAGTATCCTAGACCTTGTCATTACCAACAATGAGTGACTGGTGTTCCACACCCGAAGTCAACTCCTCGTTGGTCAGATCTGACCATAAGCTAATCACTCTAGATATCCACATCCCACCCCCACCCACCGTTAAGGAAACCATGGTAAAAAATTTCTCCAAAGACAACTTCATGCTTCTTCTTAAGACAGAAGTGGCGAACTTCATGACACCCATGCAGATGGACAATGCAGTTACGACTGCTGAATCCTACATAAATGCACTCTATAAGCTCTTACACAAGTGCATGGATTGTGCTATCCCAAACAGAACCAAGACGCTATCCTCCAAAAAAGGAAGCCAATCTGATGGTGCCCTACCATAAACAAACTCTAGAACAGAAGGAAGAAACTGTTGCAAAAGAGAGTAAAATCTCATGAGTGAAGGAGCTCCCTGGTCAGCCTCAGTAAGAAGCTGAGATCCCTTATAAGATCCTCCAAAGCTAGCTACGAAAACAGAATCACCACTGATTCTAAGGGCAACCACAAAGCATTCTACAGTTATGTCAAGAATCTCAATGGCAACACCCAGATCTGCTCTGTGTTACAGCACAACGGCACGAAAGTTACAGAACCAACTAATATTGCCAACATCCTGGTAAATAGTTTCAGTGCTAACTTTGCCCCCCTCTCACCCTCTAAAGGGCCCATGTCTATATAGGAAGAATGCAGAGTCCCTGTAATCACATCTATGCAGGTAAAAGCTGCACTCTCCAAAACCAAAATCATAGCATCCATGGGACTGGACAACATCCCAGGCTGTCTTTTACATGAACTTCAGAATGAACTGGCTCCCCACCAAAGCACCATGTTCAGTCATAGTCTCACGTCAGGCTTTGTGCCCACTGAATGGCGCACAGCAACAGTTATCCCACTCCACAAAGGGGGAGCCACCATTGATCCTGGGAACTATCGCCCTATTAGCCTGACGAGCCTGTTCTGCAAGGCCATGGAACTCATAAACAAAGACATTGGTAACCTCCAAATTCTGGACCCTACCCAGTTCGTGTTTGTGAAAGGCAGATCATGCCTTCTGAACCTGATCAACTTCTTTGAGGCAGTCACCAAAGCTGTAGATGAGGCTTAAGGTGGTTCACACAGCCTATCTTGACCTCGCCAAGGCTTTCAACACCATCCCCCATTCTGGAATTATAGCTAAACTCACTAAACTAGCTATAAATCGCTACATCACAAGATGGGTTGCCAACTGGCTCATGACAGAACCCACACTCCAAAAGTTGCAGACTCTAAATCTGACTTCAAACCAGTGACAAGTGGAGTACTACAGGGTTCAGTCTTGGGACCTCTCCTGTTTGGTATCTACTTCTCTGAAGTACAGGCTAACACAGAGGGCCTCTGGCTAATGAAATTCACAGATGATTGCAAACTAGGAGCCATAGTCGAGACCCCAAATGATGTAGACATCGTACAGAAGTGCCTCACTGAGACAGATGCCTGGTGTCAGAGACATGGCCTCAAGCTCAATGCCAAAAAGTGCATTGTCTTCCCCTTTGGTTAAAACTCTGTACCCAGGAACTACCACATAAATGGCAGTCTACTTAATGCCAAATGTGTGATGAGACCTTGGGAACCAGGTGGACAGTAGTCTCTCCTTTGATAATCACATTGCCACAGTAGTCAGGAAATCCTTCTATGTGGCACACCTCATCATTAAAGGTTTCTCATCCAGTAAGATAGAGGTCATTGTTCCCCTCTACTCGGCACTCATTAGACCCATTATAGAGTACAACGCCCCTTTTGGAATGTACCTCACAAGACATCTGCAGCAGTTGGAAAGGCCACAGAAGTACCTCACAAAGAGGATTACTGGCCTCAAACAGATGCGCTACACTGACCGTCTCAAAAAACTCCAACTGTACTCTGTAGCATATCACCTACTCTGAGGAGATCTCTGCCTAACATATAAAGCTATGTTAAACCCAGCGCTGTTGGACATGCTACACCTAAAGAAATCCCAATCCCTCCGAGCTACACTCTCTAGGGAACTAAATCTTGTCACCACAATAAACAGGACATGCTGGAGGGATAGATTCTTGTCTCAGAGACTTCCTATACTCTGAAACAAGCTACCCTTCTATGTCAAGCAAAGTTCCTCATTAGCACTCTTCAAGAAAAATCTTGATGAGTGGATGGGAAATAGGAAATACACCCCGGGGATCACTTCTGTGGCTCTGCTAGACAGGGGCACAGGAAATTAACTTTCTTGTGTGGCGTAAGCCAGGAAAACTTGTTGGCTAGACTTACTTAGGCCCTTGGGCCGATAGCCTAGTACCTACCTATGAACCTAAGTATAAGTAGGTCACAGGGCTTTTTTCAGTTAATTGCATGTTGAATGTTTGGAATAGTGAGGTTGGTAGTATCATTTGTGGGGCTTGGGTTTGAGTGTATATCGCCACAAATTTGGAGCTGTTTGCAGGAATAGACATAGAGATTGAATTTTGAGTAGAAGTTTAGTTTATCTGTTGGGTTTGGTGGAAGGTATGGTGGAATTAATATATTTGACTTTGTATAGCTTAGTGGTAGAGTAGTTCAGTAAGTGAGGTTGGATGCGGGAGAAGGCAGTGTTACTACATGGTTGTATATATGTGTGTGTGTGTATGTGTATATATATATATATATATATATATATGTGTGTGTGTGTGTGTGTGTGTGTGTATGTATATATATATATATATATATATATATATATATATGTGTGTGTGTGTGTATATATATATATATATATATATGTATATATATGTATATATATATATATATATATATCACACACACACACACACACGTATGTATGCCTATATATTCAATATATATATATCTATATCTATATATATATATATATATATACATATATATATATATATATATATATATATATAAAATGTATATGCATATATGTATATAGATATGTACATATATACACACGTGTGTGTGTGTGTGTATATATATATATATATATGTATATATATGTATATATATATATGTATATATATATATATATATATATATATATATATATATATATATATATAGATAGATAGATATAGATATATATATATATATATATATATATATATATATATATATATATATATTGTTGTGTCTTTCGGCTTTTCCCGGTTAGGGTCGCCACAGCAGAACTCCGGTCCGCTAATGATTGGTAGTTGATTTTTACATGCCGAGTTACCAGCCCTGACGCACAACCTTCAACGAAGGTATGCCCATTCGCACATGTCTTCACGCAGAAGACGCTCTAGCTGAGATTCGAACCGGACAGCGTCTTACTGTGAGGCGACAATGCTACCGCAGCAGCACCACCACCGCGGATATATATATATATATATATATATATATATATATATATATATTGATTTGCTTGAGATTGCTTTTCTCAGTGTCTCCATTTTGTTTTCTATTTTACTGATAGTTAACAAAACTATGGTGCTTTTATTTATTTTATTTATTTAATTTATTTATTTTACATTTGTTGATTGGGCTAGTCCAACTGGATACATGTCCATGTTCAGTAGAGGCCTGGGGAGATAAGCTCCAAAATTAAGCTAATAAAACAGTACAGCAAAACTAAAAATTATTTGAAATACATTGTTGATGGAGTTTTACATCAAAAAGCTAACTTTAAAGCAATTGAGTTTAACAAAACAATACAGTACTATTTACATGGTAAAGGGTTAGACATTCATCATAAGGTAGGTTAGGAAAGAAGTAAGGACTGAAATAAAAGTATTACAGTTGATTAATAAAGTATAACTCTAAGATAATAAAAAAATTGCATATATACACCTAAACAAATACTCTCAAAGTAAAAAGACAGTTACTCTATATACAAGGTGGAGCAGTTGTGCTCACAGCTGAATGAGTGTTACAAGGTACATACTCAATGGTAGTTCCCTGAGAAAAACTAGACTTAAATTGGGAGAAAGGGGAGGATTACTAATCCTATTTTAAGGGTAATGGGAGAGAGGTAAACAGTAACAATGTGCTTGGATGAGTGTTAGTCAGGGTTAGTACATGGGCATAGCCATTGTGTCTAGTAGAATTTTTAGTTGGATTTTGAAGAGTGGTAATGATGATAATGATGCAAGTTTGCTGGGAAGCCTATTCCAGATCTTCCCCACAGAATTAGAGAAAAGAGAATCACCTTCTTTGTTGTGGGATTTCTGGGTGGTAACTAGTGATTTATTTGCTGAGCGAGGGGTAGTAAGATTTATGTAGGGGGAGATAAGGCTACAGAGAATAGGGGTATTACTAGGATGGTACAGAATATTATGGGTGATGGTGAGTTGTTGAAATACCAGCTGGTTTTGCAGTGCTAGCCATCCCAGCTGTTTGAGATTCAGGCAAGGGTGGGTTCTAAATGGAGAGCCTGTAGCAAATCTGTCAATGTTGTTATAGGAGGTTGCCAGCTTAATAAGGTTGCTTTTGGAAAGATTAGTATAAATGGGGGAGGCATAGAGGAGGGTAGCAATCAGATAGATGGGTATGGACAATGGTAGTTCTGGCTTCAGGGGTAAGGAAAGGTTTTATCCTATACAGAGAACCAAGTTTTCTGTTTAGTGATTTAATAGTAGAGTTGATATGTGAGTCAAAGTTAAGGTTGTGGTCAGTTATTACACCTAAGAGTTTGGTAGTTGGATCAGGAGCTATGACAGTACCCTCGATGGATCTAATGGAGACATTTATTGGGGACGATTTTAGAGTTGGAGTAAATAGCAATAGTTTTGTGGGTTTTTTTGTATTTAGGAGGAGGCAACGTTGTTGGAACCAGTTTTCAACTAGGTTAAATACTGTTTGGGTGATGGATTGGAGTTCTGATGAAGAAGAGGCATTACAAATCAGTGTCGAGTCATCTGTATATTGTATGCAGGTAGCTAGAGGAAGATTTAAACTAAGATCATTGATGAATATGTTGAAGAGGAGAGGTCCCAGAATAGAGCCTTGAGGGACACCTAGGGTAATAGGGAGATGTGTGGATAGGTTGTTGTCCCAAAGGACAGCTTGCTGTCTATTATATAAGTAAGAGATGAACCATTTTAATGTATGTGTGTTGAGTGAAAGTGATTTTAGTATGTTGAGAAGTAGTTGATGGTTAACCACATCAAAAGCTTTAGATAAGTCAATAAAGAGTGCAGAGGGGAGCATGGTATTATTACAATGTTTGTTAATGCAGTCAGAGAAGGACAGGAGAGCAGTGGTAGTACTATGGGAAGGTCTAAAACCATGCTGACAGTCTGCTAGTAGGTTATTTTGGAGAAGGTGATCCAGACGTTGTTGATGGATGCATTTTTCCATGATTTTGGCTAAAGGAGAAAGTAGGGCTATAGACCGAAAGTTAGAGAGTTCAGTTGAGTTACCACCCTTGTGAAGTGGAATAATGTGAGACATTTTCCAGAGAGATGGGATAGAGCCTTCAGTAATGGTTCTATTAATTAGAATAGAGATTGGATAGGCAAGTACTTTTGCTGCAGTTTGAAGGTATTCAGCTGGTAGGAGATTAACTGAGGGAATACATGGTTTAAGTTTGTGAAGTAGGGTATAGATGAGGGATGTAGGAATTGGTTTTAAATGAAAGGTAGTAGGTATGCTAGCTAGGGAGGATGGGGGGGGTGTTGAGCTAACCACAGAGGTAAGGAGTTTGCTAGAGATTGAACAGTTTCAATGAAAAAGGTATTGAAAACATCAATAATCTGGTTGGGAGTGTTAAGGGAGAGACCCGATGGGATTGGTGTCTTGGAGTGGCCAGGATGTAATAGTCTATTTATGCCTGACCAGAAGGTTTGTGGTTGTTGTTGGTGCTTTTGTTGGAATTTAAAGTAATAGTTTTTTTTTTTTTTAATCAAGTAGTATTGATTTTTGGTGGCATTTCTCAGCTGTTTGAAGTTTTGATGATCAATTGGGTTTTTAGTGTTTCTCCAATTAGATCAGATTTTATTTCTTCATAAGATTTGTTGCCTATTTATTTGCTTGATATTTCTAATCACTGTCTAGATTCTGTTCAGCTGGTTTCTTAGCAGGGGTTGGTCCACCTTCTTTTGAAGCCAGCTCATCCAAGGTGTTAGCATAGCTTTTGTGTAATCTGATTCCCTGAGATTCTTAAGTTTTCCTTTATACTGCTGTATAAAGAGGTACAATTCTGTGAGACAGTATCAGTATCTTATCTGCTCTTTATGGCCTAGCTATGACTGACTCAATAGCCATTTGGATACAGAAAGTCTATAAGTATATTTTTGGCACTTAATCTATTATCAGTAATAGTCAACAAAACTGTGCTGCATTTATTGATTTGCTTGAGATTGTTTTTCTCAGCGTCTGCATTTTTGTTTTTAACACCCACCTTGCCCCATTGTTGTTGTGCTCTTAAATTTGTTGGCTTTGGAATTGTCCTCCCCTGCTGTTTTATTTTGGACACTCCTCGCAGTCCATCTCATTTGCTTGCTGTACCGAGTGCATGGTGATCATTTGGGTAGGACTACCCCCTTGCTTCTTTGATTTTGGACACTCCTCGCAGTCTCATCTCATCAGCACATTCTACATTTGTGTTATGAGCTTGCCCTCAGTTGGCCTGATTATCAAAGTCTTGGGTCCTGCGTCGGTTGCTGCCTCATCTTCCATGAAGTCAGGTAGTCAGGGGTGTAAAGCATGCAGCCGACACCATTACATCAGTCTTTCTTGCCGTGCGGTGCCCGAAGCAGAAGCAGTTCACAAGTGTCGGTCGGCCAACTCCTGAAATTTTTGCTTTCGAGTTTCAGATCCAAAGTCTTCAACTAAGCTAAGTACCCCATTGGGGAACCTTTATCTTGCTCTAAACTGATGTTAGTAAAAGTTAACAATTCTATTTCTTGTGGAAAGCAAATACCTCATAAAGTTTTTCATTCCACTGCATTCCTTGCGTAGGCCTAGACCATGACGTCCCTCGTTGTCGGTTTTGTGCCTTATTCACACCTCGAACTATGCGTCATCGGTTCATTTTCCCATCTAAATATTTTGGCACTTGGTTCAATTATCCAGAAATGGCTTCGGTAAGCCACCCGACTACCGACATTCTGAAAAAATGCAAAGATAAAGACAGAGACAGACCGCATAGGTCCAAAGCTGCCGACGACACTTCGCCTAAGCTAGTCGACAGTTTGCCCGGTACTCAGTGAGGCGCTTTCGCAGCCCCTGATACCCACTACTTCAGATTCGCAGGCCTCTACTGAGACCCATTTGGAGTCTGGTATACCGCGAAATGCTTCTTCGACTGTGGAACCTGCAGATGTGTCTTAACTTGGATGGGTCCGGAGCCGCTGTGCAGGCACTGGCTTCTGATGGTGGATTCAGGCCTACTGACTTGTATATTAAACTGATGCCATCTTCTTCTTCAAGGCCTAAAACATGATCCATGCCCAGAAAACCGACGTCCAGACCGCATGGTCAGGCCCCATGCCTAAAAAACAAATGATAAGAATGGCTAAAGACCTTATTACTCTTATCAGGGGAAGCCACCCTTCTCCCTCTAAGAGACCTAGAACTGATTTTCTTTCTGATTCTTCTGATCAGGATTTTGAAATGTCTGTTTTTTCTGATGACCAGGATTTGCCCTTATCTACCTATGAGGATTCTAATACAGGGGACTCCATTCCCTCTGCTTCCCCTCCAGAGGATTTTTTTTTTGGTGAAACCTTGCATGCTCTTGGGGAACATTTCCGCTGGGAAAGCCAGGATTACTCTGACTCCAAAATGAGGCTTAGGTAATTCTTACTCCTGCCTCAACACAGGCCTTTAGCTATCCCTCCTGTACTGGACATTGTAGATGATGCCTTCTCGGAACCTAGCCTGGCCCCTGACATGTTACATCCTGCTCCCAAAAACCTGATAAGTATTACAGGGTACCTGACTCTCACAAATTCCTCTCTAAAAATCCTACTGCAGATCCTGAGAACATTTCACAGGGACCCAAGGGCATTAAGGCCACTACTGCCAAAAATCCTACCCCCTCATAGAGATTCCAGGGTGCTGGATAGATGGGGTAAGAAGGTATACACTTCTGCAACGTTAGCCATTAGGGCCTTAAACTGCCAGTTTCATATGTTGAAGTATGAGCAGCATATTATTGGATTGTTTAAACAGAAAATGATGTTGATTCCTGACTGTGCTAAAAATAAAGAATTACAAGATTTAATGCATTCTGCTGAACAAGTGGGAAAACATACTTTGCAATGTGGTTTTGATTCATTAGAGGCATCTTGCAGGGCTGCTCACACTGGGTCTGTACTTAGAAGGCATGCTTGGCTTAAGGAGCAATCATTGCCAGATCATGAAGTACTTAAAAAGATGGAGGAAAAAGCTAAATCTGTGCAAACTGTTAAAGATATCCTGCAAGTGCAGCCTCACAGATTTAGTAGTCATTGGCCCTCTAAAATGTGGTCCTTTCCTGCCTCTTCCAGGCCTTCTCAGTCCAAACCCACAACCAGCAGAACCCCCAGGCTTCAGTCCCAGGGTACTCACAGGACTAAGCAGTGGGGGGCTCCCACTTCCAAAGCAGGGAGTAATAAGACTCCCCCCTATGGTAAATTGTCTCAATGACAACTTTAAACCTTCCAAGCCCTGCACAACTGACTGTTCCTTTAGGGGGAAAGATCGCCCTGCATGCAAAAAATTGGGATCTCATTACCCAGGACAAATGGGTTCTAAGTATAGTTTCCCAAGGATACAGATTCCACTTCCACTCTTTACCAACTCCAAACGGTTGGCCAGACCTACCCCCAAATCAGTGGGCAGAGGCTCAAAAGCAAGTTATCTCTCTTTTAAACATCATGGCTATTTGACCTGTCCCAGCAGAAGAATGGGGGCAAGGTTTTTACTCAAGACTTTTCCTGGTACCCAGGAAAGACAACTCCTGGCATCCTATCCTGGACCTGTCTGTCCTAAACACCTTTTTAGTAATCCCAAAATTCAAGATGCTTAACTCTTCATCAGCTGCTTCCCATGCTAGGCAAAATGCCTGTTTGGCAACACTGGATTTTAAGGAAGCCTACCTGCACATCCCAATAAGGGAATCTTGCAGAAGATACCTATGCTTCAGAGCAGGCTTGGCTTAAGGAGCAATCATTGCCAGATCATGAAGTACTTAAAAAGATGGAGGAAAAAGCTAAATCTGTGCAAACTGTTAAAGATATCCTGCAAGTGCAGCCTCACAGATTTAGTAGTCATTGGCCCTCTAAAATGTGGTCCTTTCCTGCCTCTTCCAGGCCTTCTCAGTCCAAACCCACAACCAGCAGAACCCCCAGGCTTCAGTCCCAGGGTACTCACAGGACTAAGCAGTGGGGGGCTCCCACTTCCAAAGCAGGGAGTAATAAGACTCCCCCCTATGGTAAATTGTCTCAATGACAACTTTAAACCTTCCAAGCCCTGCACAACTGACTGTTCCTTTAGGGGGAAAGATCGCCCTGCATGCAAAAAATTGGGATCTAATTACCCAGGACAAATGGGTTCTAAGTATAGTTTCCCAAGGATACAGATTCCACTTCCACTCTTTACCAACTCCAGACGGTTGGCCAGACCTACCCCCAAATCAGTGGGCAGAGGCTCAAAAGCAAGTTATCTCTCTTTTAAACATCATGGCTATTTGACCTGTCCCAGCAGAAGAATGGGGGCAAGGTTTTTACTCAAGACTTTTCCTGGTACCCAGGAAAGACAACTCCTGGCATCCTATCCTGGACCTGTCTGTCCTAAACACCTTTTTTGTAATCCCAAAGTTCAAGATGCTTAACTCTTCATCAGCTGCTTCCCATGCTAGGCAAAATGCCTGTTTGGCAACACTGGATTTAAAGGAATCCTACCTGCACATCCCAATAAGGGAATCTTGCAGAAGATACCTACGCTTCAGAGCAGGCTACATGCACTATCAGTTCTTTGCACTGCCCTTTGGCTTATCTACTGCACCCAGGGTATTCACAAAGTGCCTAGCTCCAGTAATTGCATTCTGCAGGCAAAGAAATATTCAGATATACCCATACCTGGACGATTGTCTAATTCAGGCAGAAAGCCAGGACATACTATTAAATCATCTGGCATTTGTAAAGAAACTACTAACCTCACTGGGGTACACCATAAATGAAAAGAAATCTCACCTAGTACCCTGCCAACAAACTGTATTCCTGGGAGCAAGCTTGAACAGCCTACTTCAAACTACTGGCCACAAAGACCCAGCTATCTGCAAGGAAAATACTGTAAGCCCTGGGGTTCATGGCCTCTTGCATCTTACTAATTCCATATACAAGACTGCATATGAGGAAACTACAATGGTATCTAAAAAGCCTATGGTGTCAACATTCTCAGGACCTGGAATCAAGGATTCCTATAATTCCGTATATAAAGACAGAGTTCCTTTGGTGGGCAGAGGCCTGCTACCACAACAAGGGAGTGCCATTCACTCTACCCCCTGCCACCCAAACCCTAACAACAGATGCATCAAACTATGCATGGGGGGCTCACTTGCCAGGGGAGTGCATTCAGGGCAAATGGAACCCGAGTGAAATGCACCTGCATATCAATCAAAAAGAAATGTTAGCTATACAGAATTCTCTGACAGCCTTCGAGGACCACATTCTTCCAGGACAATTATTGGTAAAGAAAGACAACACCACTGTTATGTGGTACATAAACAAGCAGGGGGGATCCCATTCATACCCTCTCTGCAGACTAGCCATGGCTCTGTGGAACACAGCCTTGAGCTACCAAGTGCACCTACAAGCTCAATTCCTGCAAGGCAAGCTAAATTCACTGATGACCTAAGCAGAAATCTCATGGACCCACACAAGTGGAAACTGGAACCAAAGATATTCAACATGTTGAGAAACAAATGGGTGAGCCCAGAGTTAAACCTGTTTGCCTCCGCTCAGAATTACCAATTGGACAAATTCTGCACAAGGACTCCCCACAGACAAGCTTGGGAAGTGGATGCCATGTTCTACACCTGGGAAAGCCCCTCAGTTTATGTCTTTCCCCCTCTGCCTCTCTTCTCGAAAGTTCTACTAAAGATCAAACAGGACAAACCAAGAACAGTACTCATTGCACCAGACTGGCCATGCCAACACTGGTACCCCCAATTGCGCAGTATGTCACTGCTGGAACCATGGCACCTGCCTCAGACCCCTTCCCTGCTGTCCCAGCAGGAGGGCCATATTCTGCACCCCCAGCTTCAAACCCTGAACCTTGCAGCCTGGCTAATTGCCTGAGCTCGCCAATACCATTCCTCAGTAAGCAAGTGCTGGATGTCATTCTGCAGGCAAGGAGGCCTAGTACTAGAAAATCCTATGCTAAAAAGTGGAAAAGATACTGTTCCTGGAGTCAAACTCAGGGGATGGGCACATCAGTGCCCAGCTTACCGCATATTCTTCAATACTTAACAGAGATGCTTCACAAGGGCCTTTCCTTCTCCTTCTCTTTCTTTTCTATTAAAATTCATGCCTCAGCCATTTCAACACATTATAATACTGAGTCACCCCTCTTCTCTCACCCCCTGCTGAAACAATTCCTCAGAGGGGACAAAAATTTAAGACCACCCAGGAGAGCCCATACTCCAGTCTGGGACCTTAGCTTTGTACTGGAAAAGCTCACTCTACCTCCTTTTGAGCTAGCTGCAACTGAAGAGTTGCAATTTCTTTCTTGGAATACAGCCTTCCTTCTAGCCATCAATTCAGCAAGAAGAGTGTTTGAATTACAGGCCCTTATGGCAGTGGAACCCTTCATCATCTTCCATGCGGACAGGGTGTCCCTCAGGACCAATCCTTCCTTTATGGCCAAGGTGGTATCCAGTGTGGCACTTAATCAGTCCATTCATTTGCCAACCTTCTTTTCTAATCCACAGAACAAAGGAGAACAAATATTACACTCTTTGAACATGCACAGACAACTTAGATTTTATTTGGACAGGACTAAGCCTCTCAGGAAAACTGAACAGCTGCTAGTTGCCTTTGCTTCAGGGGCAGAGGGGAAGGCCATTTCAAAGCAAACCATTTCTAAATGGATAAGCCATTGCATTCATTTCTGCTGTATGCACCATGGAAAACCTACCCCACAGGGGATAAGATCACATTTCACCAGGGCTGCATCTACTTCAACAGCCTTTCTCAGAGGTGTTCCTACCAGGAACATCCTAGAAGCTGCTACCTGGAGTTCTGTACATACCTTCACCAAGCATTACCACTTGCCAATTTTTTTCTAAATCCAGAGCTGGTTTTGCCACTGCAGTCTTGCAGGGCCTAATAGCCGGTCCTAATGCTCTCTAATTGCTTCCTCCTTGCCTTAGCTTTGCGAATCTACCCAAATGTAATGACTGCAACAGTGAAACATGAAGAAAATAGTACAGTTGTGTACACTTACCATAAATGTAGATGTTCGAGTGTATTCACTGTTGCAATACTGGTTACCCTCCGTCCAGCTCCCTGAACTTCTTCTCTATACCTCTATTCTTGTTTACTGTATTTAAACTTTCTGGTGTATTTGCTTTTTGTTGGAGGTGTAACCTTGTATATAATTGCTTCCCATTATGGGGGCACCTGACATCTGGGGCAAAAAAAAATGATGTAATGGCATCGGCTGCATGCTTTATACCCCTGACTACCACATCAATGTCAAAGAGATGAGAGCTTTTCTGCTGGCTCTTCAGACTTTTCATTCTCTTTTCCAGGGCCCCTCAAGATTCGCACAGACAATGCCACAGTAATGTGGTATGCCAACAAGCAAGGGAGGACAAGGTCTTATCTTCTATGCAGGTTAGCCATTCGGGTTTGGGAGCTAGCTATGCAGTAATAGGTGAACCTTCAGGCAGTTTACATTCACTCAAATATCAGAACACCATGGCAGATTCTGTGAGCAGCTCCATTACACAATCCGATGAACGGATGCTTCACAGGGATGGGGTACTCAAGTAGATATATTTGCCTCCCCTCTGAACAGACATCTTCCTCTATTTTGTGCCAGAGCCCCAATCCCTCTGGCCTGAAGGTGGACGTCCTCCCTTTTTCTTGGAAGGGGATGTTTCTTTAGGCCTTCCCTCCCCTTCCTCTCATTCCGGATGTACTGTTCAAGATAAAACAGGATGCTTCCAAAATCTTGTTGATGACTCCCTTTTGGCCCAGACAGCACTGGTTCCCTCCTCTTCTTCATCTTGCCATGGGCAGTCATAAGTTACCTCACAGGGTGGACCTGCTCACAGAAGACAAAGGATCTCTCATCCATCCCCACCTGTCCACTCTTCACCTGACATTGTGGGTGACAGGGTTTTAACCCTTTATAGACACCTTTTTTCTGAGGATGTGCTTTCGGTCTTGCAAGAGGCCAGGAAACCCACTGCTAGGAAATCTTACTTATCCAAATGGTTTTCTGTTTGATGTCTTTCTTGTAACCTGGATCCACTTACTGTGGATGTTCCTTTGGCTCGCCCTTACTTATGTGAATTGCTGAATGCGGAGTTGGCATTTTCTTATCACTAAGGCCCACCTATCATCTCACTCTGTTTGTCTGCCTTTGACTCCCCCCTTTAGCCTCTAGATTTGAGGCCAAACAGTTTCTTAAAGGTGTCCTTCACATTAGACCTCCCAGGAAGCCTGTCCCTCTTTCCTGGGACCTTAATTTTGTTTTAGCAAAATTGACTCAGGCTCCTTTTGAGCTTGCTGCTTCAGCTTCCTTACAGCATTGTTCTTGGAAGACTGCTCTTCTTTTGGCCTATACTTCTTCCAGATGGGTTTCTGAGCCGCAAGCCTGTATGGCTGTTCCTCCTTTTTTAGTTTTCCATAAAGACAGGGTGTCCCTTCATACTAATATTTTTTTTCTGCCTATGGTGGTTAATGAGTTGTCTCTTAATCAGTCTATTCATTTACCAACTTTTTTCCCTTCTCCACAATCTGCTAGTGAGAAGGTTTTGCACACCTTGGATTTACAAAGACAACTTTGATATTATTTGGATAAGACCAAAGCTTTTCATAAATCTGGACAGCTTTTTATTTCTTTCCATCCTAGTTCTTAAAGTTTGGCTGTTTCCAAGCAAACCATTTCTTCTTGGATATCTAAAGACATTTCTTTTTGCTGTTCTTTTCATGAGAAGAGCCTTCCTTCTCTTGTTGAGGCTAATTCTACTGGGACTGTGGCTTCTTTTGGTGCTTTTGTCTAGGGGTTATATACTAATTCTATTCTTGAGGCAACTACCAGGACTTCTGGGCATAGCTTTACCAAACAGTGCAAGTTGGATTTGATTCTAGGGCCAGACCTGGTTTTGCTAGGGCCATTCTCCATGGCTTCCTAGAAGGCTCTGCTGGCCCTTCCTCCTCCCAGTCTGCTTTCTGAGCTATTGCACTCTCCCTGTTGGAAAGAATACTGCAACAGTGATATGGAAGCACAGAGTACAGTTGTGTAAAACAGTAGATGCCCTTCTCTTCACTGTTGCAGTATTCACTCCTTCCTCTCCCTGGTCCTTTTTCCTCCTGAATGTGCTTGTTACCTACTAGTATCCTTGGACTTTCATTCCTCCTAGGGCTTTTCAGTTCTGAGGATGGTATGTCCGGACGTCACCTTTATGCCCTATGCTGAGTGCGGGGAGCATACATTTGATGTACAACATTCCCATTACAACCTAAAGGCTTTTGTATACTGGCTGGACATTGGGCTACCCTTAGCAGGGGATCCCTATTGTAATACTGCAACAGTGAAGAGAAGGACATCTACTGTTAATGGTAAGATTTTACACAACTATACTTTCTTGGTGCCTTCATTGAGGGTCTCCCAGGTTATATCCTTGGTTTGTTGCCTTATTGCTGATGGACATGGGGATCTTTATAAACCTTGAGAAGCCCTTTTTCAGCCTGACTCAGTGTCTGGGCATCTGGGCAAAGGTGGTCACTGTTGTCCATCATGACAGTAGACTAGGAGAGCCTAGAAGTTACCGCTTTGATAGGGGAAGAACTCTTTTGGGGGTCCAGACAGAGACCTTCTTGTACTACTTGGGTTTAAGAACTGCTGTGACTTTTACAGCTCTGTACACATACCTGTGAATGAGGATAATGCAATGAATGGTGAACTGTCAATGTCCTTAAAGAGACAGTACTGTAATGTACCTCAGTTTTGTAGCAGATGCCTACAGTTTGGGTCTAGAGTACTGGACAATTCCAGACACTGTCTGGTTGGAGAGAAAGTGGACCCGTGGGAGAAAGACCTTCACATAAGCCATATTATTCTATTTGATTGTGTCATTTGATGTAAAGGCTTTGGAATGGATGCTGAGACTAAAGCCCTTCCTTCTGTGGTAGGACAGCTAGGCTATTTTATAATAGGTAGTTAAGAAGGGCAATTCATACTTGTACCCTGTCTGCAGAGAGGTAATACAGGTTTGGCTGTGGATCATAGCCTGGGGCAAGCTTTCTGAGCTATAGCTCTAGTCACCTGCTGGAGCTACTAATGCAGAAATCCTGTCTGTTCCAGATCTTCCAAGAGTAGGGTGCCCTAGAGGTTAATCTGTGTCCTGTACAAGTGGGAAATAATTGGAGGACAGATTGTTCTGCATGACATGTATGCACTCACTGCCAGTCCTTTTGTGTTGTTTTCTTTACATCCTGTTGTTTACTTGTTAGTATTCTACTTCACGTTTTAATTTCCTTTCTGCCGTACATTTCTGTCTGGGAGAAGATGATCAAGCCAGCATAAACAATACAGGACTGATGGCCCCATCATATAGAACTCAATGCTGCCTCTTTCATTGTATTTAGAGAAAGGGAAACAGAAGCTGTTTTGGTTTGAGCACATTGACTGGAGTATACTCCAGGGCTGCTGTTTTATTATTATTGTTATTATTTTGTTACTTTGAAAACTTATCTCAAGCCCTTCAGAGACTAAATTAATTATTTTAGACTATTACCTAAGTTGCCTGTGTGCCATACAGTGTTAATTTATGTTGATTGTGCCCCCCATAATGACCCCATTATGTCACTAGTAATTTAAGTCTTAAGAAACTTAGTTGTACTCTTCTTAATGATTACAGATAGTGATTGAAACAGTAATAGCTTTTGTCATATCCAAGGACATATTGCTTTGATATATGATATGGCTTTGTGATGTGTGCTTTCCTGTTTTGGATCACCTCATTAATGTATCATCAGAAAATACAAAAGGCAAGTGTTTCTCAGCAACCTGCAGTTTGCCATTAGCTTGTTATAAAACTGTACTGCTTTGTGATCTGATGTAGCTGATAAGTCTAAATGTATTTTTCATTGTGACAAAGAAAGAAATATATTGTTATTTGGTAGCTGCCAAGATTTTCGTAGTAGTTCTCTGCATTTAGCAGCCTGATCATGTTTCGTTTGTTCTCTGTAGGCACTTACTTGTCATTCTGTAATAGTAAGAGTTATTTGTTCACTTGGGACTCTCTTAATATGTCTGAAATGTTTATTTTTAGTCATGTAAGGTACACTAAGAACCCTTTTTTCAGGTGAATATTACTTAGTTTTTTTTTTTTTTTTCAGAATGGAAGTCTAGTTTTTTTTTTTTTTTGGAATCGGACCTCAAGACAGCTAGATGTAGATTTTGATGCTTTTAGAATAATTTGTAATTTTTACTGTGGCCATGTGATTGGTCACAATGAAGTAACTTGTGTATACTTTTTCATTCAAGGGTGGGAGCAGCTATTGAGGTAGAGCAGTTCAAATGCCTTTGGGTCCTCTTGATTCTCACACCCTTGGTTTTATTTAAACTAGGTTCATAATTGGTTGGCAGCTTGGCATGCTCTGCAGCTCGTCCTCATTCCCGAGGCTGTATTCACCATTACCCAGTGGAGTCTTTGATGCTCATTTAATGGTTTAATCCTCCAAACCTTGTTACTGCATGTAACTCCGGCCTCTCTAGACCCAAGTATTTCATTCTTCATTAGTAGTGTTGTTCATTTCAAGGAGCCAGATAGTATCCTAGTTAGCAATGGCCACAAACAAAGCACCAGTCCTGGAGGCAAGACACTGGTCTATCTTGGGACACACACACACACACACACACACACACACACACACACACACACACACACACACACACACACACACACACACACACACACACACACACATTCTTTGTGTGTCAGTGTTCTAGGGCAGGAAATATCAGGGTTGCTTTCTCATAGGTCATGTGGTAATATTTGCCACACACACTGGGATGGATATTGTTTGTAACAGTCATAATCTCAC
This sequence comes from Protopterus annectens, assembly GCF_019279795.1. Taxonomy (NCBI): domain Eukaryota; kingdom Metazoa; phylum Chordata; order Ceratodontiformes; family Protopteridae; genus Protopterus; species Protopterus annectens. The sequence continues at coordinate 1,090,542,434 of NC_056728.1, forward strand.
TTGTGTTGCATGTGTTTTGCCAGGCTACAGCACTTTACCTGCAACCTAGAGAGATGTGTGCAATTGCCATACCTGTGCTGTGCCTTAGTGTACTTGTATGGTGATGGTTCATTCCCTTTCAGTCAGGCCTTGTCCTCTGCTTGTCTGCACATCTTTCCACCAGTATGTTTTCTCAGCGATTGTGCCTGCACATCTGTACCACTCTTTACTGCCATAGACTGTTGACAGTGCGTGTTAGGCAGCACTCATGATGTTCTTTGTGTTTTGTTGTTGTAGTCATCACATTTGGGTTATCCCTGCCAAAGTAGCCCTCGCCCGGCCTGAATACCAGAGACTTAGTATTTCTGCGTCGGTTGCTGTCGCTTGAAGACTGACATCAGGTCGTCAGTAGTATAAAGGAAGGCAGCTGACGCCATTACATCAGTCTTTCTTGCCGTGGAGCCCGAAGCAGAAGCAGTTCGCATGAGTGCCGGTCGGCCGCTATCTGAGCTTTGTTTTCGAATTGAAGTTGAAGTCTTCGAGCTAAGTACCCCATTGGGGATCCTTATTTCTTGCACTAGACTGTTGACAGTGCGTGTTAGGCAGCACTCATGTTTCATCATCTGTTGCATCTGGTGCAGAGTACCTGCATTATCCATCTGCCATGGCATTTCCATTTTGTGTTCCCTGCTGCTGCCATGTTTTTGTGAATGTCTTGTCACCAGCTTTGTGACTTCCCATGACTTCCCAGCCTTCATGCGTGCACCTTTTCAGTCAAGGTTGAGGACAGCTATTAAGGTGGAGCATTTCAAGTGCCTTTAGGTCCTGTTGTTTCTCACAACCTGAAATTCCCTGCTCTGTAAGTAAAACTGTCCAAAGTTGTGAGGCAGCTTGACATGCTGTGCAAAATGTCCTCCTCTTTCCTAAGGCTGTATTCACCATTACCCAGATGAATCATGTTGCTCATTTAATGGTTTGATCTCCCAAATATTGTTCATGTATCTAAGTACTACCTTTCTAGACTATCGTATTTCATTCAATACTTTTGTTATCCAATTCTAGGTGGTTAGGAACTACAGCCTCTCCTAGTAAGCAGTGGCCACAAACAAAGGGCCATTTCTGAATGTGGGACAGTAGTCTGTCTTAGGACATGGACACAGACACACACGCACTGGACTGTAAAATAGCCATATTTTCAGCTGAGTCCCATGCATGCCCTTCAGTGTCAGGTAATAGCCACCATTCACTTGCTGTTTCTGAGGATTAAGGCTGTGAACTGTAGGCTAGGGTTTGATTCTTTCTGCCTCTGTTTGCCTGCTTTGTGACTCTGAGCTAGTCACTTAGTGCTCCCAGGCTTAGTCTGAAAAAGGTCCGTATTGATCAGTGCTTTACCTCAGTTAACAAGTGCAAACAGACAAACAAAAATAAATTAATTCATTTATTCTGAACCTGTGATGAAGCCATCTTTGCCTTGATTTTAGTATTTGTAAGACCAACTTCACCAAGAATGTTCAGTCATCCTCTGTGCCAGTGCCTGGCAGCATATGTCTTCATTTAGTAGTATGCTTGGGTGTACCTTCGATTAATGGATCCATTTAAGCCAGATCATCCAGGCATGTGTTGTCATCTAGTAGAGCAAGTTTAGTCTTTATTTCCCTAAGTTGCTTATCCATAAAAAATGGATTTAGTTAACTGGATGTTATTGTTCTTGCATAAGTGCTGATTATTCCATACCTGGCAGCACGATTAACAATTTTTACCCAAGTCTAGTATAGTTCATCCATTTGTTATTTGTTGTGGTCTATGTTTAGTGAACCTGAGCTTGTAAGAGAAACATATTGTTAGGGTTGACTGTATTGATACTGTATTAATAGTAATAATAATGGTAGCAATAATTACTTGTCTGTTATTAGTCTCTCCTGGCTCACTTTTCTGAAAAGGACACCTCCTAATAGTCCTGGTAACTTGTAGTCATCAACTATTGGATGCATGTCTGACTTCGGGTCTGGTGCTTTACTTAAACTTTTGCTATCTTCAAGGGTTGTTTTTATTTTAACCTTTAGCTCATTTTATGGCTGAAGAGAGCCTATTATTTGTTTATTAGCGCAGTTATTGAATATGTACATAAAATGGCTTATATCCTAAGTAAGCTATTTTATATGATATGTGAGCTCCTTATGTATTTAAAAAAGATACATAGCATTTCAGAGTATGATATGCTTTGTTTTCCAATATTTAGCACTTGCTGATAAAAAATGCAGTTTTAACAAGCATCTTTTGAGGTATGCTGAAATTATTAATGGACCACTCTGCCAAAAACTAAAAAAAATGTTATTTTATATCATTCTTCTGTGCAATACTGCTATCTTGCATTACTAAGCACAGAGTATTATTTTATAATGTGTTTTACCTCAAAATAGTTTGATGAGGAACATGATTTGTTAGCTCAAAAATTAATTTTTGCTATGATTTTTTTTCTCCGTAGTCTCTTCTGCGTTTTTCTAATAATGAGAGTATTCCAAATTTTTGCCTTATAGCGAGTAAAATTTGTTTTGTAAAAATCAAGAAATACTTAGCTGGAGGATCCATCCCCTGCATGACTGAGCTTTTTGACGCTGCTGTAGCTGATTACTTCAGTAGCTACTCTGCTGTTTGAGCCAGCAGGTATTTGTTTTTAGGTGCCTTCATAAGAAAGAAAAAAGTAGCAAGGGTATGGCCCAGAATTTATAAATTATACACATAGGAGTCCTATAGAACTTTCCCTCCATAACTGTCAACTGTCCAGATTTTCACAGAATGTCCAGATTTTTGCCTCATATTTTTGGTCTGTTTCTCGTAACACTTGTAGTTTTCTGGCAAATCAGTGAGGACTGAGTTCACTAAAAGATGACAGTCATTTAAGTTCCATGCTTCATATCCTTCAGGAAATGCATGGCAATACAAAACCTTTTATTCTTGCAACTTTCTAAGATTATGCAAGCAATATTTAAAATTTGTCCCTATTTTTGGGCCTTTGTCCCCCCATTAATTTTGGCTTTGTCCAGATTTCTTGTGGTGCGAGGTTGAGAGGTATGCTTCCCTCTCATAAAAAAGGTGTATAGGCCGTGAGGTGGTATGGTAGTGTGTAGAGTGGAGCCATAATGCAAGCTCTGGACCACCTAAATAGTTATCACAAAGATGAGCTAATTACTGTGCATGTGTTAGCTGCTGTCATTTGGTGCTTGTGTTTTCATTAATGTTAGATGAAGTTGCTATCTTTTTCTGCATCTCTTTCTTCCTTTCTTTTTTCAAATGAAAGTTACATTTTGCATTACTGTGCATTTTATTTTGCATCTGTACTTTCTCTTTTACCTCGGTTGTTGGTGAAAAAAGGATTCCAAAGACCAGTACTTTTATCTGGGTAACAGACAAGGAAACATGTAAATTAATCTAAAACTGGAGGACTTTTCCTCTTGGCTAATTGGAACTAGAGAAGATCTTCTAAATGGTGAGAGGGATGAGGAAGCTAGCCTGTAAAGCCAGGTTATGAACACTGAACATGTATATCCTGAAAAAAAGGAGGGGTATGGTGGCATAACTGGAATTCTGATCTTCAGTAGTCTGCCACAGTGGATGTAGTGGAGAAGGACAAAAGATGAAATGAACATTAGTAGATAAACCTTAAGTTTCAAGAGGAACATTAAGAAAAGTTATGGGAAAATTGTATCTCACAGAGAGGGTGATGGTGACCTGGAATGTAGTACTGGTTTAGATGGGAGAATGCTTGGTCTCAGCAGCAGTCAAACTAACAAGAGGAAAGGCGAAGTGAGTCTGGGACAGTGGACAAGGAGCAGCTGTGTAGGACTGGTTGTTACACTTTAGATTACTCATATCAGTGATGTAAATTCATATTTTGAGAATTGTATGTAATGTACTCCAACAGTAATGGTATGACTTCCATAGTGGTCTGTCCCTCAGAAGTCAAACGATAAACTATTTTTAAATATAACCCAAACCATAACTCAGAGTATATCCTCATATATGTCCAAATAAAAATCTTAGCACTGGTCAAAATTTTACCACTTTGGTGTAAAATATTTGTGGTTTATATTTCATGTAATTTCCAGTTGTAATTCATGTGTTACTGTTAGAATGTTTGAATAGAAAATTTAATCTACAAAGTGTATGACTGTCTTTTTCCACAAAACTGACTTCATGCCATGTAAATTATGCTCAATTTCATTGTTCTGTGCAAGTGACTATATTGGTCAGAACTTTTTCTTCCCCTGTAGTGCCTTTTTTGCGCAAGGTCAGTATCCTCAAATGAGCACCATAGACAATCAAAATCAAAGTTATATAAAGTTATGCTAGAAGGTTAAACAAAAAGTTGCACTTGTTACAGGCATTCCAAATACTTGAAAATATAGTTATCCGTGTTGTTTCAGAACAGCAGTAACATCCTTACAGTTCAGGGTTTCAAAGCCTAAGAGTCTTTCAGACCCAGCTCAGAAAATGGCGGTGTTACTGTTGAAGGGTGCATTTGTATTAAGAAGAAGCCATCTCGCCTCCATAGTCATAAGCTGGGACAATGACTTTGATTCCTTCATATTCTTTTCATGGCAGATAGCTGGCTGTGATACTGTGCAGATTTTTACCATACCCACTCCATGTCAACTGTAGCCCATAAAGCTTGCCTAAATAAACTAACATCCCTCGCTATTGAGCCTAAGACTATTTTCTTGTGATACCTCAGCTGTCTCTATATTAACTGGGAAACGTACTCCACCTCAAGAAAATACACAAGAAAGATTACTAGATTTCTTTAATGTACGCTGTCAAGACAACTGGTTCATATCCCAACTAGGAGTACAAAAATATTGGACCTGGTTTTCATTATTGATAAGATCTGACCACTGTTTGGTATCACTATGACCTTAAAATCTGACTTACCACAAAACCCCTTTTGACTTTAGATTGTACTCTAAGGAAAACCTAATCAAGCTAACTGATGACTTGATGAAATTTAAGCATCTTCCTCACCTCTATGACCCGGTCTGTCATGTTACCACATTTGCAGATAATTTCCATGCAGACCTCAAAGCAAGCATTGATGCATCTGTTCACATAAGACAAACACAATACCTAATTCGGGAGTTAGCCCCTTTGGTGGAGCCCTAATATAAAAATGCAGTATGACAAGTGGAAGAAACTCGTAGTCTATAAGAGTGAAGTTAATACCCCATCATCTAGGGATGAACTCAGAACGATCAACAGAGGAATGGAGAACCATGGTAGTCATCTTGCTCAACAAGGGGGGAAACACTACTGATCCAGGAAACTGTAGACTTATTTTCATGTCTGTCTGAGGAAACATTTTTTAGTTAATTAGCATCGATAATGCTTTCTTCTGTCTGCAAGGCAGCTGTTGTGAATCAGCTTGTATATATATATATATATATATGAGTGAGGGCCATAAAACGCTTACATATGTAATGCATTAGTTATGGAAAAGGTCATTGCCCCTACAGTCT